>NW_024503124.1:672393-963700 GCF_017590055.1 Onychostruthus taczanowskii
GCAGACAAAGGCACGGCCCGGGCATCCCCGGCCGCACCTGTGCGCAGCGGGAGCGCCGCGGGCAGGCCGGCGCGGGGCAGCCGGGCATCCCGGGCTCCTCTCGCAAGGCTCGCCCTAGGTGATGCTGCTTTTGATGGCTTGCCGGGGTTTCCTACAACAATGGCTTTTCTTTCCCTTTTTGTTTTTAAGCCATTTTGCTTTTTGTCGTTTCCCCCCACCCCCCAGAAGTTGCTCCCAACTTTCCGCGAATATGATGTGCTCTTGGGTTTCCCCCAGGGAGCAGGTGCCCAGAGAGCCGTACAGCGCTCCTGGAAATGCTCCTGCATGCGCCTCTATACCTCTACTCCCTCTTTTTTCCTATTTTTTTTTTTTTCCCTTCATGTAAAGGGTTAGAAATGCCTGCAATCGACTCCGCTCTTCTTGCAGTGTTCATGAGCCTCGGATCATCGCGGCTAAAGAAAATGAGCTGCACAGTGACTGCCGTGCTTGAATAACACTCCAGCCTCAGGCCAAGAGAGGTGGTTTTTTCATGGTATCGATCAGACCTTGAGAATTTTTTACCAGCCCGCCAGCAGCACGCAGGCTGCCTTTCTTCCTCTTTGTTACATACCAGCCCTCTGCTAACATAAAGAAACAATGGAAAATTTTTTCACCCAGATTATTCAGTGTTAGATCTAATGGGCTGTCATTGCCATTAAGGATAAAATTCCCAACAACCTGAGAGGGGCCAGCAGTGACACTCCTCTGCTAGTAGCCTTTCCTTTTCATTCTAGATTTTTTATGTGCTTTAGCATTTGCGAAATGAAGGAGACGAGTTGGTATCTGTGTGGCCCTGCTGCCCAGACGGCACTCAAGGAATCATTGCTCCGAATGCGTTGCCTTTGTTGTACGGTGAAAGTTGAATTCGGCGGCTCGGGGTGCAGCAGGGAGCCGTGCTGCCCTGCCCGCTCCGACAGCCGCGCTGCTGGCTGCGGGCACCGCTGCTGCTGCTGCTGCTGCCGGGGACAGAGCTCTGGTGCTGCGGAGGTGTCGGGGGTGGCTCTGGTGCCCGCTGAGCAGGGCGTTTCAGAGCTGGTGAGTGGATGTGGTGCCGCTCCCGGGGCTCCCTGGCCGTGTGCCCCCCAGGAGCGGCGCGCAGAAGCTGGAGAGGCTCCTCTGGCTCAGTCTGGGGTTCACAAAATGGCCCTTTGCGTTGCGCTTGTTTTCCTGCCCGTGCGTTGCTGTTTCTGCTGGGTGTGGGTTACAAATGTGTTGCTTGCCCGTGGTGAGCAGCTGCTCTCCTGGGTTTCGGGTGGGAGTGAGGGACCTGGCTGCGTGGGGCAGGGCGCTGGTTTCAGAGCTGGCTGTGCCAGCTAAAGCTGTGGGAGTTACTCCTTGTGGTTCGCCTTATTGCCGATTTCTGTGGCTGAGTCGCCTTTCTTTGGCTATAGGTTGTTTTAGGTTGATGAAAGGTCTTTGCTCAGAGTGGAATTGTGTATTTATGCTATCAAATGTATTCATTGGAGATAAATTGAGTAAAGGCATTGTTTTAATCAAGGGAAAGACTCACATGTCTTACGTT
Organism: Onychostruthus taczanowskii; assembly: GCF_017590055.1. Lineage (NCBI taxonomy): Eukaryota > Metazoa > Chordata > Aves > Passeriformes > Passeridae > Onychostruthus > Onychostruthus taczanowskii. The sequence continues at coordinate 673,955 of NW_024503124.1, forward strand.
GAAAGGGCTGAAGCTAAACTTTTTCTTTCTCCTGCTTCAAGCATCTTTCCAAATGGTTTGTATCCCAGTGAGACCATGATTTCTAGCTGAGATGAATTTTCATCAGATGCTTTGAGACCAGCCTGCCATGGTCCCAGGTCCCTGTTGTGCAGGAGCTCGGGGTGCTGTTGCTCACCTGTGAGGAAGCGAGAGCTCAGCGGTCACAGTGTGTGTGCATGTCCTCAGCTGGAGGGACTGCTGAACCAGGCTGAACTGGGCAGCTCAGGAGTCATTCCACACCGGGAAGCAGTGCCACACAGAAACCCTGGCAGGCCTGTTGTGGAGAGCGCTGCTAGGAGTCGTCAGCAAATTCCCTTGGCACCTCCCTGTGGAGCCAGACCTAGGAAATCCCATTGCTCCTTTGATTCCCTTACTACTTTGGCACCTGTTTGCCTCCCAGAGGCTTTTCTGTTTAGGTTCTTTTTTTTGTTGTTGTTGTTTTGTTTTGTTTTTCCTGGACATCTTCATCCATGGTGAATAGTCACAGTAAGTCAGTGTTTGTTGACTTTCAGTGAGTTCTCAGCATCCCAATGGCTGATTCTAAGATGGAAGTGTGTAACAAGCAAAGTTCCTGCAAAACATTTTACTTCCCAATTACTATTTGCCAGTGTAACAGATTTTGGCAACTCTTACTTTGAAAACTAATATTTGGGAAGTACAATGCCGTGTGAGAATTTTGCTCCCCAGTGTCAACTCCTGCTGTCAGTCAGCTGAGAGCAAAGATCTCACGGTCCTTAATCACAAGTCTTAGTTTGGCTTTACCTCATTGGTCTCGCTTCTGACCCCAGATTTGCTACTGAAATAGGGGAGACAAACTGTTCTCATTGACATCAGCTGGGGCACGCAGTTTGGGTTTAAAGCTGAGTTCTAGGAGAGCTCCAGCTCGCGTGGCAGGAGCCCAAGAGGTGATGCTGGCACGGATCTGTCAGGGATACAGGTGTCAGCTGCTTCAGGGATGTGTGGAGAAAGGAACTGGGAAGACGGAGCAGAAGAGTGCCTGCTCTGCTTCTCCTCTCTGATCACCCTCACATTTGACACCTAAATCCTTTTCCTGCTTTGAAGCTGCTCCAGTTGGGAATCTGAAGTGTTTGGCATCTACTTGTTCAAAAACATAAGCTGGCTCTGGTTTTACCAGTTTACTGTGCAAAAGCTACAAACACAAGGGTGGCCTGTGCTGAAACTGCCAGCAGGTGTGTGTGGGTACAACAGCTGAAGGGGTTCAGAATCATAAATCTCCCACAAAACCTCTTTTAAATACCTCCTTGGGATATCCTACTCCTGGCATTAGCCTTGCTGCCTCATGGTGCTGTTGGGCCGTCCTGGAGGTGTTTTTGGGACTGGCTGTGCTTTGCTCCGTGCAGAAGTCAGAGCAGTTTGTTTGTTGGATCTGCTGCAGGGTTTGGCCAGGTTTCCCCAGGTTGTGGTGAAAGCTGAGCAAAACCTCTGTTGTCAGGATGGAATGGTATGTGACTGCAGCCAGGTGAAACCAGACAAGCGATGATGGAGACTTCAGGTGGTTGATAGCCTCACACCTGTAGGGCCTGCACTTTCTACTATCTTCCACTTAGACTATTTTTACCATTAATTCTAATCTCTTAAACATGCTTGTCTACTTGCTACTGTCAATAGCAATTTGAAGCCAGAAATGTGCTTTAAACAACTGTTTGCTTAAAAAATGGATGGCATGAGCAACAAAGCCTTGGTTTTGATGGCGTCTTCCCTTGTAGCTTATCCCGTGTGTCATACAGGTTTACGTGTTGCTCTTTAGGAGCTTCATAGTGTACCTTCCTTCTTTCAAGATGCAAAGCTTGATACATTTATGACAATGTCCCCCAGTTCCATTCAGCTGTGATTGGTGGTGAGGTGTGCCAGGGCACTGCCCGGTGCACAGCTGCATTCACTTCATTATCAGGGAGCGAGCTGAAAAGGGGAATGATTCAGAACCATTAACAGCTGTGAACAAAACCCCGGTTAGTTCTGCCCATTGAAAAGGCAACTGCCCCCACCTCCCTTTAGAGCAAATTTCAGAGCACTTTAGTGGTGTTTAATGTTCAGGTAACTCTAATTAAGCCTTTAATCCATTAGGCCACAGAGATTCACTGGGGACTTGGCTGTTAGTGCGGGTGTTTCAGCCTGCGTGTCACTGAGCCCAGGAGGACTCGATGTTGCACTTGGAGGTCTGTCCTGTGTCAAAGAAAACAAAGTATTTTCTCTACAATTGTATGTTAAATTTTGCTGGTTTGGGGTTTTTTTTCCTGGAGAGAAAGCAACTCAGGGGGCAGGACTGCAGCCAAGGCTTCTGGTCTAGGACCAGCTGCAGTATTTGGTCCTCTCGTGTTTCAGCTGTGCCTGTTGAAAGCCCTGGCACAAAATTCCAGCTTTAAACCAAGTCTTGTGCCTTAGAGGGTTCAAAGATTATCCCTTTCTGAGTGCTGCCTGTGAGTGCAGTGATGTGAGAAGTGTGTGCTCCCATTGCGTCACGCAGAGCCAGCCACAACATACCAAGTCAGCTATTTTGCATCTTTTCCAACTTTTTTTTCTTTTCTGTGCCATGTGAGAATGCTGCTGCTTTTGGAAGGTGCATCTGGTGGAAGTACAAAGGTAATAACTGTTTCAGATACAGAGCTTGAATATCTTTTGAAATCAAGCCAGCAAAACAGAAATACATGAATCAAGTTTAGCTCTTCAGGGCTGCCGTTTGCCATTTGCAACCTTCTTTATCTCCTAAGCAAAGCTTTTATTTAAACACAAGCTGTAGATACCAGTTAATATTTACACTTAGTGAACCACCAAAACTGGGGTCCTGGAAGGGCTGTGAGGACTAGAGCAAGCCTTGTTTTCACCCTGTGGAGCTCAGGGCACAGGGTGCACCCATCCTGTTCGTGCATATGGCGTGAGCACGGCCAGAGAGACTTGCTCAGAGGCACAGAGTGATGGAGAGTGGAAGTGAAGTCCTGTCTCCCATCATTTTCCTTCTGGGCTCTCGTGGCTTTGCTGTGCTGTTAGAGGTTGCTGCCAGCACACGGCTCTGCCTGCAGCGGGACACGCTGCCCCGGTGTCACAGGGCTGGGAGCTCTGATTTTGCTGAACAAAGATGCTCTTCCAAAAATAGGTTAAGCCAAAGAACTTGGATGCCAAAAATAGCACGAGATATTTTTTCCATTTTCTGACTGTCCTTTTTTTGACTGTGTTTGAGATTTATTGTTCCCTGCTGGAGGCAGCTAAAGAAATAAAAGAGATACTGCAGCTGTAGGCGAGGGAATAGTGGAAAGAGACATACACAGTCACCTCTGAAGGGGGAAACCTACATGTGTCAGCTATCCCGGTAGAAGTAGACAAAAATGCAAAATAACAATGTAAACAAACACGTGCTGTGTCACTAAACTGCTCTCTTAGCAGAAATGTTGTTGTTTTTTTAGAAGGTACCCCACAAAGGGAAGGGTGGAGAGAATCCTGGTGACAATGGGGAGGACAAAAGAAATGCCAGCAAACAGAAACTGGAATGAATAAATGCCACAAGAATGATCCTGATGATAGCCCCTATAAACCTTTTATTCCGACACGCTCTGCTGCGTGTGAATAATTCACTCGTCCCAAACTGGTGGCAGTAAAATCCGCCCAGCGCTTTTTCGTAGAGGTTGGGCAGGTTAGAGCTGTTAAAATTGCAGGCTTCTTTCTGGGGATTCTCCATAGGAGGTTTTGTGTTATGAAGTTAAACTCCAGCTTTCCCATTCCCCAGGCTAGATGCATGCTCAGAGGGCTGAGCCAGTGGCTTGCACTGCAGCTATTTAAGGTGCTGGGCTGAGCCTGGAGCTGGGAGTCAGGAGGCACCGTGGCTCTAATCCTGGCTCTGCTGCTCACTGAGCCACCTCCAAGAAGTTATTTAACCTCTGCGTGCCACTGCTTCCCTCCAGTAACAGCAGGGATTGTGATAATTGCTTTAGGAAAGCACCTTAGGTGTTTAGTTTTGATTTTTTCCAAAGGTGCAGAACTCTCCAGTTCTGAGCTGCAGAAGCTTCATCCGTCCCAGGAGGCTTTCAGTACTTTGCAGGATTGTGAAAACAATTCTTAATGCCATCTTATTTGTTTGGGCCATGTAAATAAATAAATTTAAAATATTCTTGATGTATTTTTTGCACACTACTCACAGAAGGGCTCTTAAGATACAGCTGAAGGAATAGAAATGAGGTATAGTTCAAAAGGGCTGTTACCGAACACTTCATGAAATGCAAGTGAACTGTCAGAATGTTTAAATTGTTTGCTTTTTCAACCATATCCTGCCAAGGCCACAGAATGCTGGGTTTGCATTACTGAACTTCTCTCGCTTGCATGTAAAGGCCCCAAAGGCAACAGATTTGTAGCATTGCTCCCTTGGATTTGGAGGATATTTGGTTTTGTGTTTTACAGCAAAGGGTGATTTTCTAGGCTGAAGAAGTGGGAAGGTTTCCCTGAGAGCAAGATGAGAACAAAGTAAATGCGCCCTGAGCTGTGCCTCTATCCCAGATTGTGAAGCGTGCAGGAAAGAATAATGGTACATGAATTTGTCTCTGTTGCACGCACTGAGCTCCTCCTTCCCAAAGAACAGGACTTCTTCCTATTTAAGCTTTGTGTCACAGGGAAAAAATAATCAAAGGGCAGAGAATTCCATGGCTGAGCTGCAGCTGAGAGTGGAACGTTAAAGAAGTTTGTGGAGCATGGTGCTGTCAGCGGGGCAGCTGGCTGGGAGGCACAGTCTGTGTCACGGGGTTTGGGGCAGCAGCAGCACCGGGGTTTATGGTGTTATGTTATCAGAGTGCTCCAGTGCCGAGGCAGTGACTGCAGTCTAAGCCACTGGCTGCTGGGGAAACCCAGGAGATAAAAAGGGTGCTCCTGTTTTTATGCAGGAGCTCGAAATGAAGCAGCCGAAAGCAGGGGGCTGTGTTGCATCTTCCCAGCAGCGGGGAGATGGGCCCTGTCAGCGTGTTTGGAGAGGGGCCTGACTGCCAAAATAGTTCAGTGCTGCTACAACAGTTGCAGGTGGTGATTGCCTTTTAAGTTCTGCTCTCTGTTGTGACGTTTTTAGGACAGTAAATGAAGGATGAGGAGTAGAGCTGTAAAGCAGTGAGGGAGGTGCTGTGCGTGGATGTCTGTTCCTGCAGTCGCGTGGCTGGGTGGAAGAGTGCTGTCCTGCCGGAAGTCAGGGAGGGCTTGGCACTGAAGGAAAAGGGTTATTGCCAGTAGCTGCCCTGCCAAAACCGAGTATTGGTGACAGGGCTCAGTTTAAAGCAGATGGTGTAATCCATACCCTAAAGACTGCCTGGGGAAACACGTGCAAAACCATGTGCCTGAATGCCACGGAGGATTTATTCCCAGGGGTGAGGCAGAGGAAGCCTTCACTTGGATGGAGATGAGAGCTGAGTCTTGGTTCTGGAGAGCAGGGAAAGCTTGGTACTGAGGCAGGGCTTTTATGAGGGACTCAAGCATGTCCCTCATTTTCTGTTATTAGAGATGCAGCACAGAAACTACTGAAAATGCAACATCCATCCCACATCAGTGCTTTCTCTACCCAGTCTCTTTGAGGACCAACTCTTAGCACTGTCAGGATTCACAGGGAGACTAGGGCTTTTTCAAGTACTTAAGAAGTACAAGGCATGAGGTAAATAATTTAAACACTGGTTCAGAGCACTGCTAGCTGAAAAGTGACTTACAGTCTCTTCACAGGCTAACAATAAATAAATGTTTTTTCTTCTATTTGGGGAGAGGAGTATGGAATGTGTTGCCCATCAGCAGGGCTGCTTCCTTCCAAGAGAAATGTTTGCTGTAATGAATATTAGAATGACCTGGATTGGAAGGGACTTCAAAGATCATCTTGTTCCAGCTCCCCTGCTGTGGGCAGGAGCACCTTCCACTATCCCAGGCTGCTCAGAGCCCCATCCAGCTTGGACTTTAACACCTCCAGGGATGGGGCATCCACAACTTCTCTGGGCAAGCTGTGCCAGTGCCTCACCATCCTCGCAGGGAAGAATTTCTTCCTAGCAGTTAATCTAAACCTGCTCCGTTTGAAGCCATTCCCCTTGTCCTCCCATTCCATGCCCTTGTAAACAGTCTCTTTTCATCTTTTTTATAGGCTCCCATCAGGTACTGGACGGTCCAGTTAGGTCACCCTGCTGCCTTCTCTTCTCATGAACTCAAGTTAAAGCCAGGGCTTTTTACTTCTCAGGAATCCAGTCTGAATTTGGACCTCATCAGTGCAATGGATCCCTAGCACAGGGATCCCTGGCACATTCCCATTATGTGTGTAATGGGAAAAACCTGGTACCTCTGTGGCTCACATTTATAATAAACTTCTGTTTGAAGAAGCATTTTGCCTTTTTCCTCAGCATCTGGTAGGACTTGGTCTACAGTATGTTGTTACTGCATTTAATTTTTGCGCAGCAACCTGATGCTGCTTCTTAAGAGAGAACTTCAGCTGAGGATTAAAGGGGTTTTGTGTGGTTTTGTTCCATAGCTTTTGCCATTTTTATTCCTCTCCTGTTTACTTTGCTCTGGTATTGATTTGAGAGCATCTCGCTATTTTCCTCCAATTTCCAATTCTGTGTGAAGAAGAAAAATAATCAACTGTCCTGATTTAGCTAGAAATTAAACTGCAGCTATTTTTTCATGGAAATTTTCCTTAATAGGAGAATTGGTGATAATTGCTAACTAATGCTTTTTAAAGACTTTTTTTTTAATGGGTGAAAGACTGTCAAGCTGTCAATCAAGACAGATGTTGGATAATGCTCCATTCTCCTGACAAGTTCCCTTTATTATATGAGGCATGTGTTTCACTCTGTAAATTTGAGCTGTTCAAAATTTGCCCTTTAATGTTTACTTTTCCTGTCCTTTCTCGGTATTACTCAAGTAGTCCTCATGTACCTGTACAGCATGGTCAAATGGATGTAATAATCTTGGAAGAAAATAACTAGGAGGTGTGATTAGCTTTGTAGTGTCATGGTATTCCTTCACCTTGTAACACTCTCGCCCTGTCATTCACGATGCACCCACGAGTCCTTGCTGAAACCAGTAACCAGCTCTAAAAAGTGCAGTGCCTGCCTTTGTGATGAGCACATTAAAGACAGGCAAGTGTGAAACTCCGAGTTGCATGAACATTTGTGGTCCTTACAGGCCATTTCTCAAGACTTCTGCCTATAACACAGAGCATTTAATTTTCTCTTTATTTCTTTTAAAGTAGATTTGGAGAGAAAATTGTAGGTTTTCTTGTATCCCCCAGGTTCCAAAGGCCTGGGGTTTTCAGAGAAACTGTTAAAACAGGAGATTTATAATCAGTGCAGATACTGGACCCTGCTGAAAATAGCATCTCTCCAAAGTATTGGCTGCTCTTTCATGGTTCTGGAGTTGTGGATTTAAAGCGGGATGAAGCACAATTTATCTCAACTCCAGTCACCACTGGCATTGCATGTAAAGCACCACAAACGTCCAAAACTGGTTGGAAGCAGAGCAGTCAACATTCCCAACATTGCCCCACCTCCAGCAGTATTTGCATGTTGGATGCCATTGCCTTTCGAGCACCAGGAGTTCTGGAGTTAGCATCTGTAGCAGGCTTTGCTGCTCAGGCTGGGCAGGGCATGGAGAACTGCTCCAGCAGTGTTCCTGTGCCGCTGGGAGAGGAAATACAAGTGAAAGGACCAAGTACAGTATTGATTTTGACGCAGATAACAGTAAAAATTGTCATGATGTCAGAGCAAAGCATTGCAGTCATTAGGGGAAATAATGAGAAAAATAAAATTAGAGAAATAACCATCTCCCTTGGCCTGCAGTTAAATCAAAGCTTAGCCCTTGATCTCTCATCGCTCACTAGCCTGGAACATAAATCCAAGGATTTATCATTAAGCCTAATGGGTCGTAAAATCTGGGCTATTTTGGAGGCAGTTGCAGAGATTTGCAGCCCAGGCAGAGAGCGGGCCGTAAGCCACTGGGCCTTGTGTAACTGGGTAAATAGCAAGCTTCAAATAATGCTATAAAGCTATCAAATGTAATAACTAATGCAGCGTGGCGAGCGTGTGGGGAGGGAGCCTGGCTGGGGCCAGCCTGGCCGTCCTGGCAGAAGCAGCCCTGGTGTAGGAAGAGCTTCTGGTGAGCAGCTGGGGTCCCTGCTGCTGCGCCGGGCAGCAGGTCCACGCCTCTGGTTTGGCTCACACGCAGCACTCGTGGTTCCTGCTCGTCACTGTGGGCCCGGGGGAGCGAGCAGCACGAACCAGAAGCACGGCAGGCACCGACACCTCTCTTACTTTGTCATCGCCATTTAAATATTTATGGCAGCGCTTCGCAGCGTGCTGGTAAGTGCATGAGAGCATATTGCGTAAGAGCAATAAAATTCTAGAAGGAGGAGACTTCGCTACTGTCCTGTGCTAGTAAATCTTTGTGCCACTTCACTGTAGTGAGGCCACGTAAAGGCCATGCCTTTTTCCCCAGTTATTTTAAGTGAAATGGATGTTTTACTGCCCATGTGGAAATGGGAATTTAGCTTTTACTGGCATTTGCAATCACATGTGTTTTAAAATTGCTCTCCATCTCTTATTCAGGGGAGACTTTGGATCAGATCAGGTTCCTGTAGAAGTTGATAGCTTTGAATTTACAAGTGAGCAGCATGTCTTTGGTGTTATGATGGGGAACACATCCCTCGGTGAGGGAGCCTGGGAAGGGGGATTTGGGCTGGGAGTCTTTCAGGTTAATTAGGAGCTCAGAGTAGCTTGTACGTTTCCTGAAGGGTTGTAGTGTATTGATTCCCATTAGTGCTGTACTGCTCCAGAGAAGGGGATTCTTGGGAAATTATTTGCAAAGTCAGTTGTGCCTGGACTGACCTGAGTGGGGTTGAAGTTTCGAATGGGGGGCATAGCTTCTGGAAGAATTTGCTGCAGATGCTGAATGTGAAAACAGAAAGCTGATGTAGGGTTGACTTTGGGGCAGCCAAAAGATTTGACTGTGGGACAAGTGAGAGGATAACTCATCAAAAGAGGAGCCTGTCTAGCTTAGCATAACTAGTCAAATTGATTTAAACAGAGGTGTGTACATTTGTGCCTTAATGAATGCTGGAGAGATTCCCCCCACGCCTTTCCCTCTCAAAGGCAGACATTGGGAACCTGTGGTTAGTTATGTTTCAGAACTGCAGAAAACAAACTCAGGAGTTAAAGATGATTTGTACTTGGCATGAGCGCTATTATCTGTCGTGATGGCTTTCCTAGCAGTAGTGTATGTGTTTGGGAAGACATTCTGGGGATCTGTGCCAGTGTGAGCCAGCCTTGGAAGCAAACTGTGTGGGGATGGCTGAGGCAACAAGCCGCTGGCACGGAGGATGAGCCAGCATGTAGCAGGCTCTGGGCAGGGTGGGGTGCAGGGACTGAGGGCCCTGCAGGGCTGGGGCACATTCTCTGCACAGTCACGGAGACATTAAGTGTTCGGCAGGTACTGGATTATTTATCTGCTGCACGCACTGGGTGTTTACAAAAAACAAGTGCTCGATGATCGAGACTGTTATCTTCGCTTTCACCAGAGATGTTGTGCGCATGCCAAGTGGGAAAGCGAAACCTGCCAAAATCACTAAGTAGCACTAGAAGTTGCTGACTTTTAATTTTGAGCCTTTGCATATACAGGCAGCCCTAATTACGTGTGCTGTTTGATCCACATGATTGAGCAGCAGTTGTTTCTGCATTTATTATGTCTCAGTAGCTGCTGGTGCAAGCTGGGAGTGCCTCGGCTGAGCGAGGCAGGAGTCCCCAGAACCACGGAGCGTTCTTACAGGAAAGCTCCTGCATCTGCCAGCTCCCCGTTACGCCTCTGCCCAGTTTGATGTTTCTGAAAGCCATGGTGGAAGATGTGGTGAAGTTTTAGCTCTTTCGTTTCAGTTTGAAAAGCAGAAGCTGTGGTAGAGCTTGGTACTTTGCTGGGGACACACAGTGCATTATCTTGTCATTCTGTATTGACTCTGGTTCTCCAAATGCTTTCCTTGAATTTCAGACCTCAGACTGTGGGACTGTGCCATGGGGGCCTGAAAATTCCTTGGTACATTTGAGAAAGGTGGTGGGATGGACACATCTTGGATGGTTTTGAGTTTGATCCATGGCATGAGTGTTGATTCGGTGTCTGGGTGGGTCTCAGTTCACTTCTATAATGAACCTGGCAGTTCCAAAATTTCCTGAACTTTGCTCTCTCCCTCTTACATTTCTCTCTTCTGTTTTTGAATTTTGCAGCTTTATATAGGCTCCTTTTCCTCCCCCTCTCATCACTTGCTGCTTCTTCTCCTCCGCCCCAGTTACTAAAATCTCTCCCTGATGCCTCACCATCATCAGCAGAGCTCTTCATCTGCAGGCTGAAAGCAGAGCAGAGCACACAGGGGGAAGAAGAAATGACCCCGGACCCTCCTTAAGTTTGCAAGTGGTTGGAAGTTGTTTGCTGATCAAAGGTGGCACACAGGAGTCTCTTCTCTTTGCTTTCTCCAGCCTTTTTGTGGCAGCTTTCTCCCCATTCCCAGCTGGCAGGGCTCACCCTTTGGGCTCTGCAGGGCCTCTGCTAAAGTGAGAGTGCTTTGCATTTCCAGACAAAAAGCACTTCTGAGTGCCCTGGTGTGTAGATCCCAACTGCAAAATTCCTACAGTCAGGGTGGTAGGTGCTTTCCAGAAGATGGGAACCCCTTTGGTGGGGGGAGTGAGGAATTTTGGAAAGAGGGGTGAAATGGAGAGAGGAGAAATGCCGGATGACAATGCTCAACTGAATCAGCTGGTGAGAAAAAGTCATTTTGGCTGCTGAGTCATCAGACCACGACTGTGAGAAGTGTCATGAGCGGCACTTTGCTGGAGAAGGTTTGTGTAGGTAGGTGAGGAACAGCTCTGTCCTGCCCCTCGGAGGTTCTGAAGCTCTGAGCAGCCTGCCCTGGTCCTGCTGCAGCCCCTGAGCACAGGGCCCTGAGCCAGGGCGAGTCTGTGCTGCCCTGTGTTTGGAGAGAGATCAGAACAAACAAAGGCTTTGGGTCATTGCCGAGGGGAGCTATTAGGAGTGACATGGCGAATTTGTTTTCATGTAATCTGGACTTCACTGCTGGTTTGGACTGTACTGGAGGCTTTCAGCTCCGGTAAGGGGCTGGTTAGATAAAACCATTTATTTTCCTGCTATTCATTTTCCATGGATGAACATACCGGGGTAACTTAAAAGCATGTAGCAAGGAAGAAAGAAGAAAAAGGGGACAAATTAAGTGACTGCTGCCAGATTAATTATTCTGTTACATTTCAACTCGTATTTTTAAACCTACAACTTTGAAAAGGAATGTTCAAAATTATCTTTGCAATGACCATCTTTCCATCTAATTTAAGTCATTCAGCTTTACAAGAAGTAATTATGCTCCACACTAACAAATGAAAAGACATGGCAACATCAGAAAAACTGATTATTCAAGCAATCTTTCTTACATAAAATAGCCAACTAATCTCCCAGCTTCAGTCCTTGAGTGCTATTGCAAATACCCTCCTGAATTCATTCTTGGCACATTGGCAGTCTGCCTCTTGTTCCCGATGGCTCCCTGTGTAGTCAGTCATGGTTTGGGGGTTAAGAAATCCTTTTCTCTTATTTCTGTATCTCTTCTTGCACCCAGTGCAATTTTTTTTTCCTTGTGACCAGTGAAAGAAAAGTGCAGGGAAGGAGGTTTGTGTCCTGCTTAAAAAAATAAGGAAATCTCCAGACTTGCTGCTCTTCTGCTGCTCTGGCCATTGCCCTTGAGGCCTTCTGAGGTTGTGGAGGAATCTAAATGTTTTGTAAGTCACTAGCTAGTGCACTATTGCACTTGAAGTGGTTATTATTAGCCTAACTCTACTTCTTATAGAAAAAGAAAAGGCAAATAAAAAGTCATGCTTGCAGAAGACCTCTTAATAATAAGTTGCTGTCAAACACCTAAAGTCCTGATATCTGTGCCTTTCTCTTCTCAGAGTTGTCAGTCCAGCTCACTGTCCACTCAAAGCCCCCTTTAGCCTTACTGACCCTTCTATAAATTTAAAAATGCCTCTTCTGCAATAAAGCATTTCTGATTGCTCTTAATGTTAAAAACATCTACAGAAGAAAAGTCAGTGAGTCATCAGTGTCCTGTGCTGCCTTCAGGAGGAGCGTGATGCTGATGGGTGGCTTTTATTTTTCCTGCTGGTAGAAGCAGGAGGTGGAGGGTGGTGGTTTCTTCCACTCTGCTCTAGGATCCACTTGGGATAATAAATCTGTTTATGCTTTCCAGCCTGCTTTTACATATTCTTTCTTAAAGTCAATATCTGCACATTTGCAGTGTCTTTGCTGTAGGCGGTGTCTTAAATACTTGCTCCTAATTCTGTTAGCCCTAAACCGGTTTTGCCAATGTCTGCATTTCTGTGGCTGCTGGTGAGATAGTTTTGGGGGTGTCCAGGACCGTGCAGTGCCCCCTCTCCTGCACTGCCACACCTGCACCCCCTGTGTGACATCTGCGCCCTGCTTGGCAGCGCCCTGCTGTCCCTCCCTGCACGGCCTGGTGCCACTGGGATCGCCCAGGCTTCACTCTCCTGGGAATGCCTGCCTGCTGTTACTGTCTCTGCGAGCATTCCAGCTGTGCAGAGGATCAGCCAGCTGGTCAATAGAACAATTGCTGGTACAGCAAAGCCCCAGGGAGCGCAGCGGAGCCTGGCCCTCGGCAGAGCTGCAGTGCGCCTGAACCGTCCCGTTTGCTGGTTTTGTTCCCCATTCCTTAATTGTATATTTGTATCTTAATGATTGCGGAACATAGGGTTGATGTTTATAGGGAACTATTCATGAGGCTTTCAGGACTTCTTTCCTGATCCCCACGTTACTCGAAGGATTGTTGTGTTTGCAAAGCGAGCGTTGCTGTCCCTGCCCTGGGAGCGGCTTTGTGTTTCCCAGCACTGAATCTGCATTGACGTTTTCAAAGCAGTTTTGTGTGAGCAGCAGTCACTTCCAGTGTCAGAAAGCTCAGGCACCCCAGCCATGAAGATGAGTGCCCAGTGGCTGGGGTTCGTGTCCCTGCTGCCTGTGCAGGGACACAGGGAGCCGGCGATGGATCGCAGCTGAGCTGGCACGCCTGCCGTGCTGCCTGGAATTGGGAATGACACTGCAACTCACGGGGGTCCTGCTGCTACCATGAGCTCACTTACCTCTCCAGCTCTCTTGTCTGTGACAGCTCTGCCTGTCCCTGCTCTGTGTTCCTGGGTGATCACAGGGTTGTTAATCGTTTCCCTAAAAAGCTGTGTGGTGGCTCTTCATCTGTAGCTGGTTGTAGCAATAAGCTGCTTTTCAACATTCCTGATCATCACTGGGGTTTTGGGTGGTCTACCATTTATCCAAAAATATGTATCTGTTCAACCTTTGTCTGCTATGCTATTTTCATATAAATAAAATCTTTATAAATAATTTTTAAAAATAAATTCATCTTCATGTGCTCTTCAGTGGGATTTGCCAAGGACTGTCTCTTTCTATAAATCTTGCTAAATTCCTATCTTTGCAGTTGCAGAATTTTGCAGCTTCCACCCCCAGAAGTAACGCTGCCCTGAGATATGCTTTCTGATTTTCCTTCTTTCCTGCTCCTAACACTTCCCTGTATTAATTTGCATTTTCCAAGACAGACGCTTGGCCCCAGTTTCCTTAGGGAATGCTGCCCTTCTTTAGCAAGGTTTAGTCTGCTCCAGGAGTCTGCCTGAGTCCCTTTTGCTGTGAACCTCTTCACTCATCTGTGTTTTGAGCATTTCACAGGATTTTACTGTGGTGGATGAGTAAGAAACACAGAGAGCAGCCCAAATCTCACATCAGCCCTAAATTCTGCCTGCAGGCTCCTCTCCCTCCTTGCACTGCTGTTGCCTGGGTGGACTGTAGCTATCGAGTCCCTCCATGGCATTTCCCAAGTATGAAGTATCCCAAAGGATGCACAAGACTGTCCCAGATTAACATTGTGGTTTCTGAGGCTCATCTATTCAGAATATGTTTGAGCAAATGGAGTATTCATGATTCTAGATAAAATTAAGAGGGAGGAGGGAGTGGTATCACATTTTGAAAGCAAACATTTAAAACAGATGCAGCCTGCTGGGAAGGATCACATTGAATTGCATGACTTTTTAAAGGAAAAGAACATCCATTTGACTCAAGTCCTCAGTGTGAAAGATTAGGAGTCAAGAGACATTTTTCGCCCGCTTTGAAAGTAAATGTATTTTAAATTTAATTCTTTGGCGCAGCTGCTGCTTTCTCTCTCTGGAAAGCCTTCCTTGTGCTTTGAGCAATGTAAAGATGTGGGCTGGGTGCTAATCCAGTTTAAGATTCCAAACTTCCTTTCCACTCTTTGGAGATTTTCCCACCACCACCTTCTAGATAAATGTAGAACAGTCTTTTATTTTAGCACAGCACTGGTTTAGGGAGATTTGTTGGAGATTTATCAACTCAGGGAAAGTATGAATGTGAAGGTTTCATGTTATTTTGGAATAGATAAATCAATGTAGGATGCTGTGAAGTCGGCTGGTTTCTCTCTTCCCTCCAGTCTAAGTATGTAGTGCTGCCTGCATTTAAGCAAAGGAGCCAGAAGAGCCCAGGAGCTGTGTGAGAGTGCTGGGGCTGCTGGGGCAGCCAGGGGCTGAGGCAGGATGCTCCTGTTGCTGCTCATCAGTGGTGGGCATTGCTGCATTACTGCTCCAGCTACCACCCTGCACAATGCCCGAGTCTGAAGAGGCTGGGAAGTTAGGAATGCCAGAGTTGTGGGGAATCTGCTGTTTCCTGAGCTCTGTTGCCATGGACTGCAGGGGCAATTGCTGGGGGCACACTACACCAAGTGTGAGTGCTGAGAGACTTGGGCTGGAGCAGCAGCAGGCTTCTGCTGTCTCACTGCCCTGGCTGCCCCAGGGACTTCCCTCTGCTGTCTCCAGGTAGAGCCTCCTCCTTTCCTGCTCCTCTTCTCCTGAAGAAAGGCAGTGTATTTTGTGGATTGAGTGTGCTGATCTGGAGCTCATTAATGCTCCTGTACCATTCTGAATGCATCAGCTGTGCCCATAATACTCAGTCTAAAGCCATTATTCTCTAGAAGTGATCTTCCTATCTTCCTTTATTATTATATTAATATTATTATTAATTTTATACAGGCAGCACTGAGCACTTTTCCAATAGTAACTTGTGTTTAGTGACTTACTAAGGTTTATCCAAGTTGCAGATTCCCAGCGGATGTTCTGAGCTTGTTTCTTATTTAAAAACATCATCTAAATTCAAATCAGGAATTAACACAGTTCTGCAAATGACATTCACCCCTCTGCAGAAGGCCCAGCATTAATCCTGTGTGCTGCAGCAATGGTATTTCAAGCCTTGTTTGAGGGCTTTAGTGGGCTTAAATCAGCCTTAGGCAAAGCACAAGCGTCTGCAGTAGTTAGGACTAACTTTGGGCAGCGAGTTTAAATGTGTCAGAGGGGCTGTGTCAGGACATGGGTTCCCTTTATGGCCAGGGAGAAGACACAGTGCTCCACAAAACCTTCCTGCATCACTTGGTACTGGGGTTGCTGGCTTCAGACCAAATCTTCACACAGTCCCGGTCCTAAAGCATGTGTCCTACTGCTGGAATCCTGGTCTTTGCTGGGAAAGGGGTAAGGTCCCCATTTCAGGGCTCTAAGGGAACCAGTAGGGTGCTGGCAGAACCAGTGGGATCTTTCTTTAGGGCCACTTCCAGCTTCTGTTGAAGTTGAGTTCGGGTTGGTCTGGTTCCTGTAGGGCTCTCTGGAAATCCCCACTGTAATGTATTAATATATTTGCCTCCTTACTGGTTGTCATCAGCAGTCCCTGGTGTTTGGGTTCCCAGAGTTCCCACCAAACCCGTTGTGCTGGGCCGGTGGGTGGGTTGGACAGCTTCCATCCCTCCCTCCCGTGCCTCTGTAGGGCAGAGCCTGCCCTTGGCATGGAAATTGTGAAGTGGGGCTCTGAGTGCAAGAGGTATGAGTGCATTCGTGTCTCCAGCATCCTGCTGCTCAGAACAACAGAAACCCGAAGCAGATGTGTCATTAAATCATTTTGAATCATTGCAAACAGAGCAGTTCAGTACAAGCATCCACAGCTTTAAGCCACCTCCGCAAAGCGCTTTGCATCCCTCATAAAATTTGGATGAACTACACTGGGTGAACTGTTCTGCTGTTACCTGATAGCCACCTACCTTTAGAGCTGAGACTTGCTGAGGGAAGATGGAAATAGATTTCAGTGCATGGTGAGAGCTCAGAGTGACTGATGTGATTTCTTGGTCCCGTAAAGCTGCTGCCCAACAGAGGAGAGTACCTCCCTTTAATTCAGAGCCCGGGCAAAGGAAGCTGTCTTGGGCCTGAGATGAAAGTATATGATTATTTAATCACTGGTTAGTTGGTGATAATGAGCAAGTGTTTTGCAGAATGAGCTCTTAAAGGGAGTCTCTAAACACAGGAGCTGGTGCTGCAGTGCTGGAGCTGAGCACAGTGTGGCCCTGCTGTTCCCAAGAAAGGCTCATTGGGTCACTGTTCCTTCGCAGCCAGGCGTTGGTGGCAAACCTGCTGCCCAAATTACCAAGCAAAAGGTGTGCCAAGGCCAGGGGAGGACAGAGCTCCAAGGGTTTCTTAACTCAAAACTGTCATTTCTGGTGCCTCACTGAGCTTTTCCAGCAAGGATACGTTCCCCTTTAATTGCTGGACTTCTGACAACAGCTTGACAGAAGAGCAGCCAAGCAATCTTGTTTTCCTTTGTTAGCTATTTTTATTTTACCTGGATCATTACTTATCAAAGAGCACCGCTATCACTTGAAATAAACATGTTTAAACATTAATAAGTAGCTTAAGAGATGCTCTTTTTGATGCTGTCTGGGAAAACATCGTCTGATTTTTGGAGGAGAAAAAATTCAACGCAAATGTTTTTTCCCTCATGTGTTTTCATATTCCTCAGCAATTACTTTGCAAGTGGGAAAGCAAAGAAGGGAAATTGCTGCCATCAACTTGCTGCTCTTAACATTGCCTTGTCAAAAGCCTGACTGAGCCAAGAGTGAGAGTGAGGAGAGGTTTGTGAGGGTACCTGGGTCTGCACACGCTTCTTTATTATCTCTCATAATCTCAGCTGCACTGAAAGCCTCATGTAAAATCAGAACATCGTGGTGGCACCCATATTTCCAAATATCTTGGAAAACTGGCTTTGAAAGGGAAGAATTCTTCCATTTCCTTGCGGCTGAGCAAGTGGTGGTACATGGGTGCTGCTCCACGTCCGCGTGAGCTGCTGGGCTGGTGGCTCCGCAGTGCTTCAGCCAGCCGGGCCAGAAGGGACTGTGGAGTCCTGCTGTCCCCTCCTGCTGTCCCCTCCTGCTGTCCCCCTCCCCGCTGTCCCCCTCCCTGCTGTCCCCTCCTGCTGTCCCCCTCCCCGCTGTCCCCTCCGTGTCCATGAGCTGCTCCCTCTCCCCCTGCTGCTCCCAGCACGGGGCCCGCAGTGTCTGACTGCCCTTCCCCTGCAGGAGCAGACCCAGCCTTCTCATGGCATCTCCGAGAATTCAGGCGTTTTCTGCTCTATTTCAGAGCCTGTTGGAGAGTTTAATGATTCATGCTACAAAAATACTTTCCTTGTTGGTTTTTCCCTGTCTTCAGCTTCCAGCCAGTGATTTCTTTTCTTTGTAACTGCAGAGATAACAAAGCCTTTTTCTGGTGCTGTGTTTTCCTTTGTGAAGGGGTTTTACGCTATAATCAAGTTACCTCTCAGACAAGCTGAACAGATTGAGCTCCACATTTCTCATTAAAAGACATTTTTCTCCCATCAGTAATTTTTACTGCATCCTTTTCAGTTTTTAACATTGTTGTGCCAAGGTTGACTCCAAAGCTGTTCCGGTGATGCCTTGAGAGGCTGACCCAGAACAGAGCAGACGGAGCTAAGAGAATAAAGTAGGTATTTATTAAAAGGCCTGAAGGATACACCTTGGGCAGCACCAGACGGCACCAGGATCCATTCCAGCAGCTGTGATGTGTGGGGGTGAAGCTGCCTCCTGGCTTGCACGTGTTGCATTTCCAGTTTATATGGACGTGGCCCAAGGGGAATGTCCCCTGTCACACTGGGAGGTTGTGCTCTGGTCTCCTGGATATTTTTACAGAGGCATTTTGTTGCTGCCTGCCGTGGCCAGTTCTGTAGGTACCTCCACAGGCCTTGTGGTGCCAAAGAGTTTTGTGTTTTCTTTGCTTTTTTTGCAATTAAAAGAGGAAAAAAGTTTGGCAGTGCAGAGCTGTTCCTGGAGAAAGATGAGTTACGAACTTAATAAACACAGGTATTCCCTGTGCTTTCTCATTCGTTGGTTTTCTGGTTTGGCAGCTAAGCTAAAGTTCAATTAAGTGTCTCTAACCTTGCTGCAGGGAGAGCTGGGGAACCATTTGTTATTTTAAATCTCTTTACTTTTCAATTGTCAAATTCAATTAAGGGAGAATTTATGCTTTCATAGGAAAAGAGCAGCAGCTATAGAAAACTCAGCAACCTGAGCTGTTCCAGGATCTGTAGAGGGATTTCATGCTTTCAGCAGAGCCATCTTCAGAGGTTTTGGCAGTAACTTCAGAGTTGTGGCAAATAAGTATTTGCTTATCTTAACATTTGGGGTGTTTAATGTGCACATTTTCATGCTTTGCAGCCAAGCTGCAACCACAGAGGGCAGAGCTCAGCACCATTCACCCTTCACCGGTGCTCTTAGCCTGTTTGCAGAAAGTTTTGTTAGCACAGGCTGCACCTTGCCCCAAAACTGTTGAAATCAAAAGTGATTTTTCCAGGGAACCCAGACACGTACATTGGGCTTTTGCAGTTGGTTTTCTTTTAATTCCACTGCATCCCAGAAACATCACTTCTTGCCTTCAAAACCTCACTTCTGGTTATTTCCCTGGTTTTGGGAAGGGGAAAGGGCTTACTGTATATCAGGGGTGTCATGTGTAAAGGCTGTGGGGTGCTCGGGTCCCGTGTGTCCTGTGGCAGTCTGAGCCCCTGCTCTCATGGGCTCTGTCAGCCACTGGTGAAAACCAAGGGGCAGATGTTGCTTGGGCTCCTCTGAAGGCACCTCCTGGCCAGGGGCTGCAATTAGAGAATTGTAGAACTGCTGTAAAATACAGGATATTCTGCTGCATAACCTGGTTAGCTTTCTTTGCAGCCCTTTGCAGTAAACTTTGTGCTTTTCAGTAGTCCCATAGCAGGTGCTCTTTCTTTTGCTGTCCTGTCCCGCCGCCCCCTTCCCCCCAGTTAATGGTAAAAAGTATTTTTAAGTACTGTTTCTCATAAATCTTGGAGGCTGAGTGACTTAGAAGCCAGCTGGGAAGCTGAATGTGTCATCTCTGGAGTAAAACATAGATTTAGGGAGTTTTCGTGGTTTTTTTCTCCCCAGTGTTGCCATTTCTGGTGGGCCAGCAGATGGAACTGCCCACGAGGCTGGATTTATCCCTGCAAAGCCAGCTGCTGCAAAGTGCTGGGGCGAGGGTTGCTGTGACTCCTGTGCTTTGGAGAAGCTTGTTGTTACAATGAGAATAATGTCCCTCTGTTTGGCTTAGCACCATTCTGCAAATCAGTATTTGTTCTTGAGCTTGTGTATAAATCCCAATTAGTTAATTTAGGCCAAAGCTGCAAGTCTCTATTTGTTCTATGAAAAACAGAAAAGGATCAGGGCAATCTGAAAAAAGGAAAACGTGATTTCTGAGATATCATCTGGTAAGATATCTGGTGGCATCCTAGAAATTGAAGGGGTTTCCCACTGGTGTGAGTGTGATGCCATACCCTGCATTCTCCATAAAAGCACAAATGTGGTGATGACAGTGAGTGGCAACTGGCCTTTGGGAATTTGTCACTGATCCTGAGAGGTCCTGGAAAGGCAGCAGCCAAAAACGTGGGGCCAAGAGCACCACGAGACAAGAAACAGCCAGAACAGCCTTAAAGCTTTGTGATACTCAGGACAAAGAAATCCAAAATAGTGGCACCAGTGGGTTCACTGTGCAGGTAGAAGAAGAAGACTGGGATGATAATAGTAATCAAAGATTTTTGGAAGCTCAGGAAGGCAGAAGCAGGAGTGTTAAGTGTGGGAGCTGCCAGGGGCACAGCGGGCGCTGGGTGGTGGCTGCTGCACAGGGACCCTGTAAATCCTGTGGAAATTAATATTTAATAGAGGAAAAAAGTGATTATATAGATGTGTACGTGCTGGTTTTATCTCCTTGCTGTCCTGTAAATGGCTGGTAGCTATCAGCCCAGGAGGGCTGCAGTAATTCTGGCTTCACTGCCTTGGCTGATAAAAACATCAGCTCCACTGGGATGATCCAGTGCTTTCCTGAATGGGAGGCACTGGAAGTGTTAGCCCCATTTTAAGTGTGCACCTACAAGAAAAAGGGACTTGTCTGGAATCCAGCTTTTCCCAGAAATGGAAAATTCTGGAAATGCTGCTTAGCTGTCTCTTCCTTGGCAGCTGTGGACACACAGCACTCCGCAGGAGCAGTCGCTTTTTCTGGCACCTGCCAGACTTTTTCCCAGCTGAACATCTTTGGTTCAGTTTGGTTTTACCTTGGCTTGTTTGGCTTTTTCCCCTGAGGAAAACTCCAAAACAACCTTTTTGCAAAATCTGCATTGTTTCTGTCAGTATTTCACAAGAAAAAGTTTCTGTTTCCATAGGAGTGCAAGGGAGACAGGTAGAAACCCAGGTGGAGCTGAAGTGCAACATTATTTGTGGATGTAGAGATCCATCCTCGTTCTCCACTTGGGAGCTGAGTCTGGGGCTGAACTGAGGCTGGTAACATCTGAAGTCTTCAGAAAATGCTTTTATATCAACTTTCCCTGTGTTGTCTTGTTTCCTAGGGGCAATATATAATTGTTCACTAACAGACTCTCTTATTTAGACAAATGAGACCTTTTTAACACTGTTTGTATTAGCTGGTTTTGACTGCACTGTGTTAATTACAACAGAGGTGGGGACATCGTAATTGTAGAGAATTTTTGTCTGATTTGGGGAGAACAGGCAACACTCTGTGCTCAGCTTCCAGTTTCTTTTCCCTGTGCTCAAACGTGGTACTCAATCCATTAACATAATCTTGGGGTGGCTGTAATTATGTGCGTAACTGGGTGGGAAGGAGTCCTAGCACAGTACAAAAATAGCACCAGGGAGTGCAAACTTGCTTCTATAAGCAAAATAGGAGCAGAAGCAGGGGGGAGATGAGATGCCAGTGGTGCTGCATCCTGGAGCCAGCCCAGGTGGGGACTGGGAAATGCCATCGCAGATTGCAGCTTCAGTGGAATTTCCAGTGGAAATTTGGAGTTCACTGCCTGTTTCAGCTGTCCAGGAAAGCACTGAAGGCTTTGAGGAAGGCCCACCCAGCCTTCATCAGTCACCTGTTCCTGTGGGGCACATCTCCCAGGTGGAAGCTTTGCTCCCCAGCAGGATGCCCTGCTTACCTTCACCTAATTCCATGGCTCTGACCTCCTTCCCTCCGTGCTGTGTGCAAGAGGAGAGGGGAGAGCTGCTCCCAGGCCCCTGCTGAAGCTGAGAACACCCAGCCCTGGTGGAGGGAGGGAGCCCTCCCAGTGCCCCTGATCCCGGGCCTGATGGAAGGGGCACGTGCTGCCCGTGTGCACGGGGACTGGGGTAAACACTGATTTCTCAGAGCTTGACTGTATTATTCTGCGTTCTCAAATCTCTCTGGTGCTGCTAAATCAATGTGTCCAATGCTGAAAGAATGTATAATGCTGGCAGGGTAACAAAGCTCGTTCCTCTTCAGTGCAGAAATCTGGAATTTCGGCGTCCCCGACATGTTGGGGATGTTGGAGCCTTCTCTCAATCCATACAAACTTCCTGGCTACACAGTTGCCTTTTAAAAATTTTTAATACTTTTCCCACCATTTTCTGGCTTAACAGAATCACAGAATGATCAAGGTTGGAAGAGACCTTTGAGATCACCCAGCTAGTCCAAACATCCACATAGCACCACCACATTCAGCCTTAAACCACCAGACATATGCAGATGCTTTGTGAACACTTCCACAGACTCTGCCACATCCCTGGGCAGCTTCTTCCAGAGCCTGACCACTGTTCAAGGGAAAACATCTTTTCTGATGTCTAATGTGAATCTGCCCTGGTGCAATTTCAGGCCGTTTCTTCTCATCCTTTCTCTTCAGACGTGGCAGGAGAGACTGATCCCCACCTCACTGCAGCCTCTGTTCAGGTAGCTGTGAGTATCCCCTCAGAGCATCCATCCTCTTCCCCAGACTGAACAAGCCCACTTACCTCGACCCCTCCTCACAGGACACATTCTCTAGACCCTTCTCTGGGGTTTCCTTTCTCTGCACTCAGTCCAGCACCTCAATGTCCCTTTTGAATGAGGAACCCAAACCTGAATGTAGCATTCAAAATGAGTACAGGGGGGCAGTCACTTCCCAGTCCTGCTGGCCACGCTGTTCTTGAGAGAGGCCGAGGCTGCTTTGGCCTTCTTGGCCACGTGGGCTCACGTCCAGCTGCCTGTCGGGCAGCCCCCCCAGGGCCCTCTGTGCTGAGCAGCTCTCAAGCCATTCATCCCCAGCCCGTGGTGCCACATGGCCTTGTTGTGAACCCGGTGGCACTTGGCTTTGTTGAATCTCACACAGCTGCCCTCAGCCTTTTGATCCAGTCTGATTAAACCTGCTTGATTTAGAGTTGTGGAGATGCCCCCAGCCCGGCGTGACACCTTTCCCCACATCTTCAAATGTTGTACTTGTCCTCCCCGGCAAGCTGACTGCAGGTGATGTAGTGCAAAGGGCTCATTCACTGCTGCTCAGACACAGGCAGTGATCCCCTGGCTTGCCCTGCACCCGTGGCTGGTAAGAAACCATCTTACCAGACTGTATCATGGCACTTTAGAAAGTCAAATCTCTTTTTAGCCCGACTTCCTAAGGAGGCTTAAGTGCTTGTGCTCTGTTTATATCCTCATCCCTCCCCTGGAGAACTTTTGAACCCGTGGGCCCAGATCAGCCAAATTTATCAGCTGAAGGTGTTGATGGTAGTAAGGCTGCGGGGTTTTTTTGGAGCTAGATAAAGCGGTGACGCTGAAAGCAAGCACTTGTGTGTCAGCCTGGGCTGATGAGACAGGAATTCCACGGAGAGTGGAAGTGGAGTGGAGTGGAGAGCAGTGCTGGGGCTCGCAGGGCTCCCCCGTTCCTTTTCTGTGGGCTCAGCCACAAGGGAGATGGTTTGGCTGTAAATATCTGCCTCACCACAGCAAAGGGGCTCTTCTGCGGTGTTACAACATTTGGCAGTATTAGAGGAACACAGCAAGACCTGCATTTTCATTTTTGCACTCTGAGCATCCAGGGAGATCATGAGGGTCATGATAATTTGGCTTTTTTTATTCTCTAAGACCTGTGTCTTGAAACAAAATGATAGGGAATCTCTGATTTTGGGGTTTCACAATGTCTTTATGCGCTTCTGACATGGGTGAAAATAAAGATCTGTGTCTTGAAACAAAATTATAGGGAATCTCTGATTTTGGGGTTTCACAATGTCTTTATGCGCTTCTGACATGGGTGAAAATATTGAATGAAGCTAAGCTACAGGGTCAGGCTCAGGAAAACTGATGAAAGCTGCATCTAGTCGTGCATGAGTGTATATCCAGTTACACGCGTGTCTAGGTACATTTCTGTATTTGTGGGCAGGTGGGATAACATACTGTGTGCCTCTGATGGCACGGTGAGATTCAGGATGTGTAATTTCAAGACTGAGAATGCAGCGATAAAGGAAACCCCCCGTGGAGTCTCATCTCGGGGGGCAGATGAGTAAGTTTGACAGCTAAACTAGCTCTTGTCACCGTGCGAGCCGTGAGCTCCTGCAGGCTCTGCTGCGGGGAACACGCGGGAGATCCCCGGGCTCGGAGCAAACACAGGCACAGCCCGGCCATCCCCTGGCCACGGGGCCCGTGTGAGCGGAGCGCTCCAGCAGCAGCCTCAAGGAGATCAGCCCTTCCCGGGGAGCCGGGGGTCATCGCACAGGAGGCTCCGCTTCCCGCTGTGCATCCCTCGGGCAGCGCCCGCACGGAGGGGGCCGGCAGCGGCGCTGCTGCTGGAGCCCCGTGCCGATGGACCCCGGTGCGAACGGCTCGGCCCCCGCCGTGCTCGGCCCCCGGTGTGCTCGGCTCCCGCCCTGGCCCGCCGCAGGCAGCGGCGCTGTGCTGCGGCCGGCACCGGGACGGAGCAGCGCGCTGCCGCTCGGCAATGCGCAGGCATTTACGGGAGGATGTGCTGCGGGTGCTGAGGGTGCCAAATCCATCCCTGCTCCGAAAATGATTGCGTTTGGGACCGGAAGGTCGAATTGGAAATGGTTATTTGCTAAACACAAATAGCTTTTTCTTTCCTTTTGTCTTAAATTTGAAGGTTATACCCATGTCTTATCGTTTCAGTGGGAGTAAGTTCTGCTGTTTCAAGTCAGCGTTTGACATGACAAAGGTTGTCTGATATCAGTGTATAATTGTAAAGGTGCTGTAGAAAAGATGGCAAATTAACCTTTAATAAGCAGGACTACCACATTTTGTTTCTAATTTCTAGGACATGGCTCTGAGCCTACTGTAAACAATACTTTCTGTCAATTTAAATCACTGCTTTACTCAAGAAAAATTAGAATACCCTAAAAGAAATGGCATGTAGCATCAGCAAAAATGCAGCAAGCAAAACTGTCCAGTGCCTCCATTCTTCTTCTCTGTTCTTTTAGCCTCTTGTCTCTTTTGGGGTCTTGAGTGAGCTAAGAGTTGGGGTTCCCTACGTGTGCTTCTGTGGTGTGATCTACCAGCCTCTTTGTGATGACCTCTCCTTGCAGTAGTCATCAGGATACCTTGCATGACTCCAGAAAATCTTCATCAGCAGTTTTGCCTTTTGTTATGTGCACATCACATTCTGTCCTTGGCTTCCAGAGTGCTCTCTTCCTTGCTGCAGGAATCTTGCTTTCAGTCTTCACTTTTCAATCTTCATGACATTAATTAAAACCCAAACATTTCCGAAGTTAGATGTTTTTCTGCCAGGAAATTCTTTGAAGCTTGAATTTCCGCGATCTTGCCTTTTCTGCTGTGCTCCTGGTAGCCTTTTGCTGAGAAGGGTGTGGGTCTTCAACGCTGCATTTTCCTACTGGCACACGTGCCAAACTTCAGTGCCTTCATGAGCATGTTAGTGACTCTGGGACCTTTTGCACTGCATTTCTCATTCTGCTCATGCCGTTTGTTCTTTTTGGCCTGTTCACTCTGATAGGTGATTACCTTTAATTGTGTGAAGTTGAATTTGATTATTTAACATTAATTAAACCACTCTGTGTTTCCATTCTTCAAATCTCTTGAGAAGGAATTACAATATTCCCTTTCTGGTGTAACCTACATTGGGAGCATTGGCTAGACTTCTTAAAGCTCAGTAAGAGGTTTTATTGGTTTCTTCAGGGGAATGTTGGTAAGGCCTGATGTTCAAGTTTGAGGTGATGGAGACACTGGGCACTGCTTTCCCATAATAACAACTAAGTAGAGCTGATTTCTCTCTTTTTATTTTTTTTCCTTTTTCCCTTGTTTTTAAGAACAGCCTTCAAGCTTCAAGATTTCAGGAGTCTCTTTATATCTTGTTCAAATTCTCTGTGTGTGATATCTTGTCCACAAGTGTGGTATAAATCACAGATTAGATAGTATGTCCTGCCTGAACCAATATTATAAAATTATAGTCCTTATTTTAACCAGGGGCTTCAGAGCTGACTGTTAATAAACATCAAATTGAACATATTTAATTTGGTACAAAATATAATGTTGACCTGAATTTATTTTGAAAGGATTGAACAGTTATGAGACTTAGATGTTCATCTGGGTTTTTTTATTTCATTTATGTATCTTCCTCTGTGGCATAATGTAGACAGCTCTTATGAGATATTTCAACTCTTTAATTTAATTACTTTGAGTGAATGCTCATACCACAGCTCTATATAGCACAAGCTATGTTTCTGGTACCACTTCTTGAGTTTATTCTGCTAAATGTTTCCCAGGGGTTTTCTCTAATACTTGCATAAAATTCACTGTTTTTCAAGCATTGCTGCCATAAATTCTCAGGCTAATGTATCCAGAGGAAACAAATAGGAGGATTAAATAGAACATTTTGTACCTGGACAGATATGGCAGAGGTTATCTCCTGAGCTGGTTCAGCCTGGTTGTAAACCTGTTGTAAGTCCCCAGTTTGCCCCGATGTGAGATAGCAAAGGGTTGCATCCTGTCCCAGATGGATGTCCCATCCATCCCACTGGATGGATGCTGGCTCTGGGCTGTCTCCTGGCTGCTGTCTGACTGACACGTGCAGCACAGCTCTGCTGCTCCTAAAGCACTGCATCACAGCCAGGAAAATGAGAAAGCAGTGGAAAATGCATGACTGGCTGGTTTGCCAGTCGAATAAGAAGTAGTTTCTAGAGGCCATGAATTATGCACAAAGTCATTTTTAATATTAATTTTATTGGTGCTTTATAAAGTGGCTCTAGCAGTGGCATTTTGAAAAGGTTCAGAATAGTTAGAACCTGCGGCAAAGGGCAGCTCCAAAAAAAATTACTGCTTTTCCAAGAAAACCAGTGACAAAACAAGCAACTTCTGGCCTCGGGGAAGAAAACCAGTCCTTGGTCCTGCAAACTTTGCTACTTGCCTTGCTCTGAGCACAGGAATGGCTTCATTAACCCTTGTAAGATCAAAGAGCTGGAATAAAGTTATTCTTTATATATAAAGCCTCTGTGTGTGTAGGATCAGGGCCTAACCCCCCTCAGCACCAGACATGATCTGTGCCTCCACCTCTGGGCTTGTGATTTCCTGTGGAAATGGGCACACGAGGAGGAGAGGGGTCTCAAGGGTCTGAAATCGAGGCCAGGCTCCTGGGGTGGAGTGGACAAATCCCTTCTCCCTGCAGCTGCGTGGGGCTTGTGGCACTCGGTGTCCCCTGCTGTGCCTTTGCCACGCAGGCAGCCAGTGCTCCAGGTAGGGCTGCCTGGGATGTGCAGCACATGCAGCTCTTCCATGGGATGTGCAGCAGATGCAGCTCCTCGCCAGGAGCAGCACCTGCAGTCTGTGCAATAACTGGGATCACTTTGGCTCTTTGGCATCCATTAAATGAAATTCAGACAAAGCCCCTGGCAAGAGTTAAATCAGCATAATTCCTTAAGTGGAGCCAGGGTTGGTGGTGTTAACATGTCTGGTTTAGGAATGTATTTTTTAAAATCCTCTGCAATACCAGCACATAACCAAGTGAAAAGTATTCTGGGCCAGATTTTGCAGTTACTTGAGCTTCAGTGATGTGTAAAGCATTGTGTCGACTCCAGATCTTTTCCCTGTCTGCACAAGTGGTGTTTTTACCACGTGTTCAGCGGTTTTCCCTGTGTGTGGAAATACCATTGCTCGTTGAATGTATTGTTGCTGATGGGACTGAATGATCTGCATAACTCCCCGAGGCAGGATGCCAAGGAGCAATCCATGGGGCTCATCCCCAGGATACAGAGGGCTCCTGGTACCCAGCACAGGGTCGGATGGGGATGGGGATGGGTCTTGAACCTCCTGTTGGCCAACACCTTGGGGTCCACTGGCTCTGGCCCTGCTGGAAATACCTCCTCTTTCTGCTGGCATTTATCACCATTCCTGGGTCTGGGATGCTGGGCAGGATAGACAGAGAAGGAAAGGAAGACCCGAGTTATGCTGGCCCAGGTCTGTGTGCACATCTCAGTGTTTGGAGGTAGTGGTGAGGAGACTCCTAAAGATGCTCTGTTAAATCCCTGCCTGGAATAAGACCTTGCAAAGATCTGGGACTGCTTCTTCCACCCCAGCTGTTTTTCATGTTCTCCAAAACAGTATGTTTGACAAATATACCATGTCCTTTTTGTTAAAAAGACATATTTCAGTTTTCATCTGACACATGGTTGGATGTTTCTTTTGGTCTCTCTTCACATCTCTCTGTAACTGTTCTTAATCATTCCTAGCAGAATGGGTGGATTCCCTTCTCAGCCTTTCCTTCACGAGCTCCCAGGGGCCTTTGTCACGAGTTTTTCTTCCTTCATCAGCTCTGTCCTTGCTTGCAGGGCACCCTCCTGCAAACCCCTGATCACTGGGTATTGGCTCCCATGGGGGTTGTTCCTGTGTTGAGAGGAGTAATGTTTAGCAGCAAGTAAAGTGTTTGCTGGTGGAGAGCTACAGCATCTGCAGCCCTCGGTTGTGTTTATGTTAGCAATTTCAATATCTTTGCCCTAAAACCAGTAATTAAACAGGTGCTGCTGACCAGAGAGCAGTTAGGGATTGTTGAATTTTGCATTTCCCTAATACTCACCACAAGCTGCCCCTGAGCCCCATTCTGCTGGTGTTTGTCAGCTGTGACTGAGCAGCTCGTTTGAAGCCCCAGGCAGCAGAGGGATGTGGAGCGCTGGCCCCAGCACAGCTCCCCAGCCTCGGGCCTGGGGCCAGAGGGGGTCACAGAGGGCTGGGGCTTTTCCCTCTGCAGAGATCCCTTCAGAGCTGCTCTTCCTCATAGCCTGATTTGTGCCCTGGGATTGATGGAGCTGAACAAATGATTGCAGAAGAGCTATGTGTTTTATTACACAGGGACCAATTTTCCCAAGCCAGAGGGGAAATCCTCTCTTCTCTACCTGTGCTCTGGTTGTGCAGCTGCTGCACATCCTCTTTGATAGTCTGAGAGCTTCAGATGAGGGGATTCAAGGGGCCAGAGGAGTCATTTATCCTCCTTTGGAGCCCAGCAGTGCAGTGGGTGTTGCTGCTGGCTGTGACCTCGCTGGGGGATGCACCAGGGTCTGAGGGGCCCTGTCCAGCAGAGCACATGGGGAAGCAAGTTTTTCAAAATGGGAATTGGAGGAATTTTGTTTTCATGTACGTTTGCTGGGTGTTTGGTCTCAAAGCTCATTGCAGGAGGGAAGCTGAGCACTTACCTCGTCTTCATGAGCTACTTCAGTAGTCCAGGACCCACAGCAGCACTGCCAGAGGTGATGATGTGACTGAGTTAAAAGCACTGCCTGCTCCTCCCCACTCCCAGGCATTCCTTAGCAGTAGGCTTGCACTGATGGTGCTGGGTGTGAGATCTGACCCACAGGACCTTCACTGGTGCTGTCCAACAAGCCAGAGGAGACCTGGCTGGGCTCTGGGATCCTGGCACTCTGCAATCAAGAAATGCAGATTTCCACATCTGAACCAAGCCCATCGAGCCTGGAGCATTGCCAGCACCACAGAGTTGCTGTTTCCATGGAGGCAGCTGTGAAAGCAGATTTTTCCTTTTAAAGGAAGGCAGAGCATGGGACAAAGCACATGTACTCTAATGTGGAAGTTCTTTACCAGAAAGTGAACCCCTTTAATGGCTCCTGCATAAATGAGATGTTCCTGAGGCCGTGGATGGAGATGGGGTGTTGCTGATCTCGTAAAGTCTTGCTTCCATGAGAAAAGAGAGAGGGTTAAGAGCTGAGCCCAAAGGAGTTTTATGAATCTGTGAAGGGAGCTGACGGGTCTGTGTCTAATTAACTCAATTGTGAGTGATCCGGCTGCTGGGAGAAGTACAGAGGGCAGACCCAGGAGAGCAGGCCCACGGCAGCTGCCACAGTAATTGTGCTACCTTCCCTTCGCCTCATGGCTGACAGGATCCTCCTCCCTGCCCTTGAGGAGCTGCCTTTTCTCTTCAATGCCTAATCAATCCCTGATTCAGCTCCTCCTCACCTGGCCTCTCCTCCCTTGCTCAGGTGTCTGTTGCATCTGTCCCCTCTGGCTCAGCCTTCCTCCGCTAGGAGCCACTGACATCGATTTTCTGTGCTGCTCCTGTCTTCCCAGAGAAACGCAGCATGATTCCTGCCTGTGTGCCTCCTGCCCTGCCCTACAGCCCCTGCACTTCCCACTTCGCTCCCACCCTGTGGCCTGTGCTGCTTTCCCCTAGGGATGGTTTACTCCTGGCACCCTTGCAGAGGCACATGCACCGGGCTGGGAGCGCGCTGGCGTGCAGCTGTGTCCATGCAGGGAAGGGACAGTGGTGCTGTGCTGCTCAGGGATGTCCCAGTGCCCTGGAGCTGTGTCCCACAGGGAAGGGACAGTGGTGCTGTGCTGCTCAGGGATGTCCCAGTGCCCTGCAGCTGTGTCTGTGCAGGGAAGGGACAGTGGTGCTGTGCTGCTCAGGGATGTCCCAGTGCCCTGCAGCTGTGTCTGTGCAGGGAAGGGACAGTGGTGCTGTGCTGCTCAGGGATGTCCCAGTGCCCTGCAGCTGTGTCCCACAGGGAAGGGACAGTGGTGCTGTGCTGCTGGGGGATGTCCCAGTGCCCTGGAGCTGTGTCCCACAGGGAAGGGACAGTGGTGCTGTGCTGCTCAGGGATGTCCCAGTGCCCTGGAGCTGTGTCCCACAGGGAAGGGACAGTGGTGCTGTGCTGCTGGGGGATGTCCCAGTGCCCTGCAGCTGTGTCTGTGCAGGGAAGGGACAGTGGTGCTGTGATGCTCAGGGATGTCCCAGTGCCTTGGAGCTGTGTCCCACAGGGAAGGGACAGTGGTGCTGTGCGGCTGGGGGATGTCCCAGTGCCTTGGAGCTGTGTCCCACAGGGAAGGGACAGTGGTGCTGTGCGGCTGGGGGATGTCCCAGTGCCTTGGAGCTGTGTCCCACAGGGAAGGGACAGTGGTGCTGTGCGGCTGGGGGATGTCCCAGTGCCTTGGAGCTGTGTCCCACAGGGAAGGGACAGTGGTGCTGTGCGGCTGGGGGATGTCCCAGTGCCTTGGAGCTGTGTCCCACAGGGAAGGGACAGTGGTGCTGTGCGGCTGGGGGATGTCCCAGTGCCTTGGAGCTGTGTCCCACAGGGAAGGGACAGTGGTGCTGTGCGGCTGGGGGATGTCCCAGTGCCTTGGAGCTGTGTCCCACAGGGAAGGGACAGTGGTGCTGTGCGGCTGGGGGATGTCCCAGTGCCTTGGAGCTGTGTCCCAAGGGGATGGACAGTGGCCTTTGCTGCCTGGGGATGTCCCAGCACCGTGGGGCTCCTCAGTGCCCTGCAGCTGTGTCCCAAGGGGATGGACAGTGGCCTTTGCTGCCTGGGGATGTCCCAGCACCGTGGGGCTCCTCGGTGCCCCATGCACGGAGCTTGGTGCTGGTGGGGCACGGGAGCAGAGCTCTGCAGGGCTGGCTCTGGAAGGGGGGATGCTGCTTGCCCTGTGTCCTGGCTCAGCAGGGTGGTGGCTTTGACATCAGGAGGGCTTTTCACAAAGGTCAGGCGCACACAGAGCGGATGGAGCACAGCGAGGAGCAGGAGCAGGAGGAGGAGGAGGAGGAGGAGGAGGAGGAGGAGGGAAGCAGATGGGCAGCACAGCGGGGCTTGCCTGGCATTTGCTGCTTTGCTGTGGGAAGCTCAGAAAGGACTTGCAGTAGGACCGAAGAAAGAGGGGAAAAGATTGAAAGGCATCAATATTCAGAAGAGCAGAAGAAACAAATGTTTTGACCTAAATGACCAGTGGTGACTCAGAAGCTTAAGGGAAATATATGTAAATAGTGCCATTAACAGCTTGAGGGAAAAGGGGCTGGGGGCAGCTGCTGACTTCCCAAGGAAAATGCAAAATAATGGAAATTGTTTCTTTGAGGGTCCACTCTCTTCTGCCCTCTGTTCATCCACAGAGACTCATTCCAAATGAGACTTGTATGTTAAAATACTAACTCCTACCAAAACCAAATCAAGCATTGCTGCCTTCCTTGGAGGAGAGTGTTTCATAAAGCTAATTTGGAGAATAATTTGGTCTGAATCATCTCCATGTGATGCATCCATATGAAATGCAGACTGATTGCAATTTCTGCCTGTGTTTCTCCCAGCTAAAAGCAAGCTGACCTGCAGGTTTTTGTTTTGGTGCATCTACAGGAAAATTTTGCTTTGCTGGCCTATTGTAATTTTTTTCCTTATTCCAGATTTTTTAAAATAAACAGAAGGGATTAACTGGAGTGGAAGGCTTAATTGACCTCTTTCAAACAAATCTCCTCCCTAGAGAAGCTTGAATTAAACCCCCACTTTCATTCCTGCAATTTAACTGACTGGTGATATCTCATCTGTAAAACAATGTACTCTGATTAAGCCTTACTGTCTTAGACTTTTGAAAGCTGATTTTATAGAGATACAGAATGTGCAACACTTGTCCTAAAACCTGCCATGTTAATCATTTATTAATATTCTATTCTGGTTGTGTCTTTTACGTTTGTATTTGCTTTTTACTTTGTCCTTATGACCATGGTTTATATAAATTTCCTACCTAATCCTTGCAATGCCCAAGTTTGCCTCTGTCCTGCCTTGCTATGCATTTATTGATTTCAGTTTATGATTACATTAAGGAAAATCCTTTTTATCTGCTCCCATGAGGAGTTTCCTGTTGAGGACAGTTCTTAGGTCTTGTATTATTTTGCAGTAAGCATTGTGAATCAGAAAGGAGAGTGGGATAAATCTGGTTTTGATAACCCGAGGTGACAGAGTAGGTAGGGACAGAGTTGGCAGTGAAGATGGGTTTGAGATGAAGTTTGGAAGGTTATTTTGCATAAGGTAGGGAAGGAGTGGTGTGGAAAGGACAGGCAGGAGCTGATGGAATGAATCCTTTGGGAGCCAGCCCCAGCTCAGCACACGGAGCAGAGGCACAGCAAAGCAGAGCCCAGGAAAAACGGGTGATGTGGAAGATGTGCAGGGAGTCCTGGCTCTGCTTGGAAAGTGGAAATGGAGAAGGAAGCTACTACTGAGTTCCCTTCAAGTTTTTCAGATTGAAGTATGCCTTTAGCCAAGAGAAAAAAACCCTGCAGTTCCTCCTCCCAGTCCATAATTCCCTTGCTCTGATTATTGCCAAGTGTGGAAGCATTTGCCTCTGCACATGTGATGGATGCCAGCGGCACTGGAAAACTGTCATTGGAGGGGGAAAGAGAAAAAAGTCTTCTGCAATGTTTGCTGGAGCTGAGCTCAGTGGAGCATTGCAGACGCTCGTGTTCAGATTATTGTCCTTCTCCTTTGCCTTTTCCTCTGAATTACAAAACTACCTATTAATAGGCTGGTAGGCGAGCAGTGATTTTGCATGTTAAGCAGTGTGATTGCTTCATCCCATTGGGATTGTGCTCTCTCAGAGTTGGACAGCTGAAAACCATATATTGGTAATTAAATTAGACTTTATTTACAAATATTGGCTCAGAGGGTTTCCAAGTCGGAAACTTTGATTTCTTTTCCTTTCCTGATGAGCATAAGCCTTGCTGGATTCAGACCAGATAATGTGAAGCTCAGTCTTTTTCCAGCTTTACAAAATCTTGGCTTAGGAAATATTGATGAAGGGGAACTTTGGTTTGCGCTGGGAATGGGAGATAGTGGCAGCAGAGGAGAGGGAGGGAAGTGGCATCTCTGGGCTCTGTTGCAAAGAAAGGGAGAAGGAAATGGGCTTCTTTAAATAAAATCAGCTGTGCTCCCCTCCCCTGCCTTTGGATGTGCTGCCACCATGGAGGGTTATTTTCTCCAATTCTTCCCATTTTCAGTAGAGGAGAACGGAGAAAAATTGGCTATTTCTTGGGTCAGAGTTCTACAGCTGAAGCCAGCAGCAGTTGCACCAGGACCCAAATGATGCTCCAGAAAGCCTAAGACTGAGATGACCCAGCTCTGCAGTGGGGAAAAGAGAGATGAGCTTTGAAGATGAATTTTGGGGAGGTGTGAAATACACAGGTACCAGCTGTGCTCTGGGTGTGATTTGTGATCCAGGTGCTCAGGGGTGAGACTTGCCCTAACCAGGCTGACAGTGACACTTAGGACAGAGCTCTCAGCATTCTGGATTTCCTTTGAGTTTTGAAACTCCTTTTCAGTAAGTCAAACCCTGTGAAAGAAGTGTCACACCACCCTAGTAAATATGCATGGGGTTTTTTCATTTCCCTGTACATACCCAGCTGCATACTTGGTATTCTAGAAAATGAATGTGTATCCTGAATGAGCTGGTGTTTTAAAATGGTACCGTGGGTAGTTACAGGCATGGTGGCTCCAGTGCAGGTCAGCTTTTCCAGCCCGAGCCCCTGCTAGGGAGGGAGAAGGAGCTCACATGGACCTTGTGCTGATTTATTATGTGCTGACATGGACCTTGTGCTGATTTATTCACATCACATCTCTTACGTGGGCGAGCTGAGCCTTCAGCTTTTGGCATCCTGAGCCTTGCTTACTTGCAAGGACATGCCACAGGTAAGAAACACGGGGGGACAAGATGATGGCATTTCCATTTAAAACACTCAGCCTGAGTGATACGAGGAGAAGGAATGGTTATAATAAACAGCTGATTGCTGTCAGAGTACTGAAAGGGAGTTTTATTGGAAAAGGCATTGTACAGCCCGCTGTGCTTTGCATAATCATTTTAAAAGCAGTTCAGGACATCTCCTTGCCTTTATCCTGAAGAAGGTAGGAATAATTTAGAAAGGCAGGGTTGTCAGTCTGGCTGAGCTCGAGGCTGGGCACAGCTGCTTGGGGTGGGTGCACAGGGTGCAGCTGCAGGGAGTGCAGAGACTGAGCTGCAGGGGCAGGGCTCAGAAAGGTGCTCTGGTCATCCACCTGTGGTGTCTCAAACTCTGGAGTCTCATGGCTGTCCTAAAGCCACCTGTCTGAAACCTTTCTGTTGCCTCGTGAAGCAAACAGTCCGCCACCTCAGGTGCCCACCTAGAGCACACACAATTTTCAGGTCGGCTGAAACAGAAAATTCCGGAGTATTTATTGAGTCTTGTGTCCAAAACTTGAGAAAATGGACATTTTGGGGGGCTAACTATATCTCTAATAGCTTTTGAGTTTTATGTGTTTCTCTATTTAAGTACAAGAGGGAAACAGAATTAAATGAGAGATTTTTAGGATGGCATATTTCATTAGAACAGAAACTATCTTTTTTTTTTCTGCTAAGAAAATATTTCCTTTAGGATCCGAGCTCCTTCTGCACATTTAATTTCCCTCTCAGCCAGCGACTCTGCAGGCCCTTTTTTCCCCAAAGTGCTGCCTCTGGCCCCACCACTTGACATACCCACACATGTTCCCTTAATGCATTTTTTTGCAGTCACTTTCCTGGCTCATCTTTTGATTTCCCCGTTGTATCAGCAGCTTTGTGGGAGTCATTCCGTAATGAAGTGGGGAATGAATGAATTAATGAATCTCCCTACCTCTGGAAACAGCAGTGACTGCAACCAGAGTCAGCATGCAGAGATGTCCTTGTCTGGTAATTATTATCTTCTAATTGATGGTGTATTTTTGATGGTGGGCCCTTAAGAAGGACCTGCAATCTCAGATGTAAATATGCTAAATTTAAATATAGACATATGTATTTAATATGAACAGAGGGGTTAGAGTCTGGTGGGTCACTGGCACCATTTCACCAAGCAGGCTGGGAGCCCTGGGGCTCTGTGAGCCATTGATTGCTGAGAGATGATGGCCAAGTCCTTCACCTGTGCATGGCCTCAGCACCCCCCTCGGTGGTGAATAAGATGTGTGAGGCAGTTCTTGGAGAGGATGCTGCCTGCTCTCTCAGATCCTTGTCAGGATGGTGTTTTCCCAGCGAGAGCCTGGAGCGCTGCTGTGGAATCAGTCGGTGCAGGCTGGGGAGGGATGGTGCCATGTTCTTCCACAGAAGTGTTTCTTCTGGGAGACAAGTGGCTTTTTAACATAATTGTCTACAAGTCTGGGAGCTGAATCAGCTCATCCACACAGTCACATGGCAGCTTCTCTCATGGTGTTTCCAGAGCAAGATTCCTGGGAGTCATCTTAGCTGCTCACTTACCTGGTAAAATATTTTCCTTGTTGGTTTTCTTCTGAGAGCCTGGAAGTGTCCTTTTGGACTATTTCAGATGAAACCTCTCATCCTGGAGAGGGCCTGGAGAGGATGGATGGGCCCAGAAAAATGCAGTGATTCACGTGTGTGCATCCTTCCTCGGAAGGAAGGGATGGGAGCCACCTCCTGTAGCAGCACCATCTCTTGGAAGGTGGCAGTGGTGGCCACCTGAGATGCAGTAACCTCTCCAGTTGCTCAAAACCTTCCTGCAGTCAAAAACCATTTCTATTGTTGGTATTTAAAAGGTGGGAGACAATAGAAACCTCGCAGTAGCATTCATCTTGCTGGATTTGCACTGAGACAAAAACATGTGGGTTCTTTCATTCAGTTTACTGCAGTTTTTGTTTGCTTCTCTGTGTCTGGTCTGAAAACTTTCCTATCAGCTTCAGAGAGAAGGCATGAAGAGAAGGGCAGACCCATCCTTTCCAAACTGCTGTCTGGAGGTGGCAGCACACAAAGTCTGCATGGCTTGGTTGCTTGGCTCTGAAAAAACCAGAGGAATTGAGGTTTGGAATTCCTCAGATGCAGTTATTGATCGCTGGGGGTTATCCAGAGGGGAGGACTGAGCTTTATAAACATTCCATGTCCTGTGCAAAGAGCTTATGGTAAACTCTCTGAAGAAGGCAATAAACAGTAAGCTCTGGAAACCCTTCAAGGGATCAGTTCTCATTTTTAATGTGGAAACAGAGTATGGCCTGACAGCAACTCAATAGGTAATAGGATAAGAATTGACTTTCAGACCAGCTTTCCAGCACAATGTAGAGTGGAACAAAAAAAAAAAAAAAAGAAAAAAGACAAGAAAAATATGTAAGGAATAAAAATTTAAGGTAGACTCTACACATTTGTGATTTATTGTAGACTGTGGAAATATTTTCCCTTCAGTTACAGCAATGCAGAGTAAAACCAGATAGAAGGGTAGGGAGCCTGCAGTGATAACAGCAGGCATGATTTCCATCTGGCAGGCACTCGCTGTGGATACATTTATCTCTAGATCTGTTTGTTTGCATTTTAAAGGTATTTTTACATACCAGATAAAACTGATTTTGCACCATTTCTTGGCCAACAGAGGTCAGATCCTGTGTTTCATCCTGAAGATATTCTTATGAGAGGCTTGCCATTAGTAATGAATGAACAATGAGGCATCTGTTACTGTTGATCATTCACTGGAAAGCAACCTTTTTTTACAAATGTTGTGGTAATTCAGCAGTTCCTCAGAGCCAGCACAGCCTGTACTGTTTTAGAAGTAAAATTAGAAATGCAGTGAATGTTTTTGTAGGAAAATGAAGTGTGTTGAATGCACACATACCAGTGAGGAGTTGTGGCAGGAGGTCAAATCCAGAGCCCCAGTGTCATTACCTTGCTCCAGTGGTATGTGGTGCTGTCACAGGCATTGTCCCCCTCCTGTCCCATTTGCACTTGTCACTGTGACACCTCTGGGGGCTGTAAAATCATCTCTGCTGGGGCAGGCACCCCCCTGGAACCCCTCCTCGATGCAGTTTTGGTCTGTTCATGGATGCATCCAGCTCTGCCTCCAACCAGCTCAAGATCAGCTGCTTTATAAACCTAGAAAACATTTTGCCTCTTTTTTTTTTTTTTTTTTTTTTTCCAAGCAAACGCTGTCTCCTAAAAATGATGAGAGTACATCCCAGTAATTGCAGGCACTCGCAGAAATTGTGCAGTTGTGTGAGAGGTGTTTGCTGGGAGCTGTGGAAGAGCCCTGGCAGCTGTGGTCACTGCTGAGGTCACGCTGAAGACGCTGCACCTCGAGCTCTGAAAGGCATTGCTGGGGAAGGCTCTGGAAAACTGGGAGAGCTGCCATGGCTGGGGGACATTGCTGCTGCTGCCCGGGAGGAGCTTGGGGTGAGGCAGGGCTGGTCTCTTCTGCAAGGACGTGAGGACGTGGCCTTCAGTTGTAGGCAGGGAGGTTCAGGTCAGACACCTGGAGAACGATTTCACTGAAGGACTGGTCAGGCTGGGGTGGGTTGCCCTGGGAGGTGGTGGGGTCACCATCTCCGGGGGTGTTGGTTGGACTAGATGGGTTTGAAGGTCTCTGCCAGCTTTGATTCTGTCATTCTGTGTGTTTGTAATGCCAGCTTTGCAGCTACCATCAGGTGCTGGGGGGAAACTCCGTTTCAGAAAGGTAAAACTAAAGCTTTACGTGCAAACCAGGACGTTTTAGTGTCTGTCCCCTTTGCTCTGCTGCAAGCCAGTGCCAGTCCATCTCTTTTGCCAGCAGACCCCACTGTGAATGTGGCCCAAAAAGCAAAGAAGGTATAACTTGGTGCCCAGTTGATAAGATCAATATTCCAGATGTTTTTCAAGCACTTTGCTGTCTTTTGATCCAGAAGTTCATATCCTTGCAGTTCTTATCCTACAGTTACCCCAGCCTATAGGAATGTCCATATTTACTAATACTGGTATTAGTTTCACTGTCCTTGTTCTGGTACTTCCTGCAGGTTTGTCTGAGCCCTCTGCTCACTTTGGTTTCCCTACTGATATATAATCTCTTTCATTCTTGACAGTATTTCCTTCACTGAGTATTTTTTTTCTAAGTGAACATAGAAATAGAGTACCTGCATCCTTTAATATAGAACTGTCTTAAAATAGTGATAATACAACTCAGAAAAAATAATTTACAGCTGAATTCCAGCAGTAACTTGAGACTCGGGGTGTCTTGTTTAATGGGTGCCTTATTTAATCCCCTCTCCCTGTGGATGTCCAGCATTTCCTACAAAGTTAATACCATTAATTATCTCAAGCTGAGCACCCAGAGGACTATTTGCTTCTGCAAATCTGGAATATTTTCACTTGCTAGGGATAGAAATCATGTGAGTTACCTCCAGGGGTTTGGGGGGCTGGGGGGGGGTTTCCTCTTTAATCTGCCCAGAGCTGTTGCAGACTAATTCCCTGCACAAACCTCTGTCTCCACGTTGCTATTTATGTGTGCATGTGTATGAGGTAATAGAGAGTGACTGAGTACAATATATGCATTTAAGCTACTCAGCTGAAAATTACTGAGCATTAAAATCCCCTGGGAATCACAAGACTTCTAAATTAGGAGAGCACATGTCAGTCAGTGTGTGGAAATGTGTCTCCTACAAGAGTAGCTTTCAATAAGAAGAATGAGTATTGTTCCCTGGAGTACATCAATCCCAGTTTGGCCACTCTGTACCAGCTTTTACTATTTCTCTGGAAGCATACACGGGCTTTTGTTATTATTTTTTCCTGTCTTTTGTTCCGTTGTGCATTTCTATTAGATATGTCTCATGGGCCAGCTATCAAGAGACACACTGCTGTGCTGTGCCAAATGAAGGCGTTTTCAACCATAAACAAGGTATTGAAAAGAGCCGTGGACAATGACAAGTCCTGGACTCTTTGTAATTGTTTAAATGTATTTTATTGTACTGAGCAGTGACATGGAAACTCTGAGAAACTGGCTGGTTTGACCTGGGGTTGAAATGAGCAGAATGCTGCAGGGTGGGTGAGGGCCTTTGGCAAAGAGGCATTTTTGTTGGGCTGGTCCTTCAGTACATCTCTTCCTGTGACTGAGGCATGCATTTTAATAGTGGTTAAACGACTTAGAAGTCTGTCCTGTCTCAAAAAATACCAGACACCTTGAAAATCCTTGATAAAAAGTGGAATCCTGTTGATCATCAAGCTTTTAATTCTGAAACTCACAGGGGCATGCACTGAAAATGATACTTCCATACTTGTGTTGAACTGAATGAATGGTCTGGAAAAACAATGTGGTCACATCTATCAGTACATTATTTGTGTGCAGAAGAGCTCAGCAGAATGGCAAAAGACTCCAGATGTGA
The DNA here is from genome assembly GCF_017590055.1 of Onychostruthus taczanowskii. Lineage (NCBI taxonomy): Eukaryota > Metazoa > Chordata > Aves > Passeriformes > Passeridae > Onychostruthus > Onychostruthus taczanowskii. The sequence continues at coordinate 713,592 of NW_024503124.1, forward strand.
GCTGACTTGGTTTGTTCAGAGTTTGTAGGTCCTTGTTGTTGCTGCCAGAGGGGCAGTGCTTAAAATCATCATTAGCAGAGTGTGTGGGAACATTTTCCAAGGTGTTATTTTATTGTTCCCAAATCAAAATGCTCAGATCGTAATGAGGAGCAGAGGGATGAGCAGGGATCAAGGGAAATGGGGTCCCTCATTAGACAGGTGAACCAAACTAGCATTCACCTGCATGGTGTCCATTCCTGTGGCAAAACAAAAATACCATGTATCTAAGGCAGTAATGAGCTCTGCCTCCAGCAGTAACTTAATAAATAAATACAGGACATGACCACAGGACTCACCTGCCTCTGGTTTGAGGTGCTCCCTGCTTCTTGGCTTTCTCCAGTTTGTTTCCATCCTATCCATCCAGAATGACACTCTGGGAGATAGGAAAGTATTTAGGAATATTGTATGTGGAAAGTCAAACAGGATTTCTTATTTTGTCAGTAGTGAGTCAGACCTGACCTGAAACAATGTGGTTTTTAAGAGTTTTTCCATGAACTTTATTGTCTTCTCATTCAGTTCACTCTGCTTTTCCAGGTGTAGCTTCTGGTTTTATCTCCTGAAAAATAGGGTAGTGCTCTCTGTATTTTCAGTTAAAAATAGAGATAAATTCTTTAAAATTAGAGATTAATTCTTTACAACTTAAACCTGCAGTCAGGAGCATGCTTCTTTTTTTTTTTTTTTTTGCAAAAGAAGCTTGTGCTCTGATTGCAGCCAGCAGCAGAGGGTCCCTACCAAGAAGCTCAGAACCATCCTTAAACAGAAAGGGAACCCAAAACTATTGTTCCTTACTAAAGAAAATAACCACAAACAATTTTTCTCATTTTTAGCAGGTTTATTAAATATAGTACATATATTAAAGGTGTGATAGGTGTATAGGTGCACAGTGTTGGTGTCCTTCCAGCTGCCTCAGGAGCAGCAGCTCTCAGCAGTGTGAGCCAAGGAGAAGCAGCATCCCTTGCACCCTCTCCCTGAGCAGCTCCGAGATGGGAGCTGCCACATCCATCCCTGCCACTGCTTCCTGCTGCAGGTTGAGTTGCAGCCCAGCTCACATCTGTCTGCAGCGCTGGCTCTGCAGGCTGCCTTGACACCTTAGTTTAATTCGTGCCTCTCAATTCATGCTCTCATTCAGGATCAAGTATGGGGAAGGGTTGCAATTAATCAGAGCAGGAACAGAGCCGCCAGAGCTAATGATTTGTTACTGCTTTGGGCTGCTCTGGAGGGGAATCACTGGGGTCCCTGGGCTACAGAAAACTATTATCAGCAAGTAAAAAGTGTCAAAAGAAAGCGACTGCACCCATCTCCCGATTTTGCAATCTGTGTCTCTGTCAAGGTTTCTTAAAAATGAAGCATTTTATTAATGCTCCTGCGTGTAACCAGGTTTTTCAGCTGTGTGGCTGACTTGGGAGAAAATGTGCCTTTTCACAGGACCATTTCACAGCCCTTGCTGCTGCCCCCCCTTTGGGCTCACAGAGGACACTCAGCATGCATGAAGGCAATTTTTATATGTTAATAACATGCCCATCCACAAGGGAAAAGGGCTCTGCTGCTGCTTTCTCAGCTGAGGAGCCACAGGGAATCCCTGCAGAAAATACAGGCTCACGGGCGTAGTGCAGTGTGCACTCCCTAATTGAAAGGGAACTAATTGCTGGTTGTTCATAAGCAAACACGTTGCTGGGCTGGGGCAGACAGAGCCCCTCCTGAGGGAATATTTTCAGCCCGTGCTGGAGCAGCAGCGAGGTGTGTGTAGGAAATCCCTGCAGGTGGCTCAGGGGTCATGCACGGTTTCCTGGGGTTAGTGGGACACTTATCTGGCTGCTGAAATACCACAGTAAGAAATAGAGCTTACATAGCTTTAGTGCAGTCATTAAAGGTTCCATTTTAAAGTAAAAATTCTCATCTCACTTTATTATTCTAGGTACTGACTTTGTGTTTTTATGTGTGGCAGAATTTCACAGACCTTTGCTCAGGGTTGTCTGGGGACATACAGGATGGCAAGGGCTGTTGTCACTGCTTAAGGGATGCACCTGCAACACCGGTAGTTTTCAAGATTACAAGACACGAAAGGTCCTTCCAACTTTTGTAGTCTTTTTTAAAAGAGCAGCTGTTTGGAGGGGGAGCAAAAATTGGCTCTGACTTTTTTATTGGGAACAGAAAACAGGGCAGAGTTAAACAGTGTTCTCTCTTATTTTGGAGGCTGACTGAATTACTCTTAGGAAATGATAAAAGATACAAAATACCATTAACCTTAGAGTGAAGTAATCCTTTTTTTCATTTTATTCCTACTGCCTTGGATCTAACTTGCTGTAAATGTGAACATTTGCTCTTTGAGGGCAGTACCACAAATCTGGACTTGCAGCTTTTCAGTTCATCAGTCTCGGAGTGCCCTCTGGTCTCACACACAGGAGAGGGACAGCTCCTGGAAACCCCAGGATGGGGCCAAACTCTTGAGAGTGGGCAAACCTGTGACCTCAGTGTGAGCTGGCAGGGCTTTAACCTTTTGTGGGAAAGCTCTTGCTGGAAATCCTGTCCTGAGCACAGCCCACCATGGGAGAGTCCGAGTGGGCACCCAGGACAGTACTGCCACCCTCTTGCTCCAGGGTGGGACTGGAGGATGCTTCTGACTGGAAAAACCCTTCATCTGGGACTGGGAGGCAGCACAATGAGAGTGCAGTAGCTGACAGAGTGGATTTATTTATAATTTGCTGTCCACATCACACACCTTGCATGGGCATCATCTCAGGAGATTTCCTCTGTGGGGATCTAATGTGTGGGTGAAATGTGGACCAGCCTGGGAGCCCGTGGCACTGTGATGTCAGTGAATTATTTCTGGAGTGCAGTGAAAGAGACAAGTCTGGCACGGACCTTGTGCTGATCAGCATGTAATTTGATTTGCTAGGCACCACAGTAAACAGCATCAAGGGCAAAAGCAGCGATGGCTCTGGTAGCCCCCTCTGAGCGTTAGCTGGTGCCTGCAGCAGCCACGTGGAGCTGTGTTACAGCTCCTCAGCAGGCACCAGCAGAGCTGGCACTGCCCCTTTCCTGGGCAGAGACAAAGAGTGAGACACATGCTGCAGCTGTAGGAGGGTTTGGGTAGCAATCTCCAGAGCACAGCTCACACATCTCTCCTGCTGTCCCTGTTCTTCCCCATTCTCCAGTGGCACATCTGGGAGCAGTCCTGCTGTGGGTTACTCAAGAGAGGTACTGAGTGCCTCATCAGGTGCTGCAATAGTCTGATTTCCCCCCCAGTACTGCATTTTCCTCTGTTTAGTGTCACATCCATATTTTTGGTTCAGAAACTCTTACCTGTTACTCTTGTACCACGGCTGGGCTGTGGTTGAGGAGCCCTTGGCATGGCAGCCTGGAGCTGAACAGGCTCAACTCCTGCCTCCCCCATGTCAGAGCAGACCTGCTTAGGTGTGCTGTGCTGCTTCCCAGTTCATTGTTTGCTGGCACTAAAGGGCTGTCTCCTCCAGGCCTCACATTTACCAGCACAAAACTGATGTGCTGCGTCATTTCAGCATAAGGGCCAGTACAGAATCTGTAGGAATGCCCCCGTGAAGCACTGCAGGGGTGAGTCCTGTTTTCCCCCCAAAGCCAAGCCCACTGCCATCAGCAGTAGCCCCCCAGCCCCCTTGTGTCAGGTGTCACCCTGTGCCAGGTGCCCCTGGAGCCAGCCAGACCTTCCCTTGGCAGGGCAGTGCAGGGACAGGACAGACATCCTGCTTGTGCTCATCCCACCAAAATAGCAACACCTTACAAGTGCGATGGCTCTCATTTCCTCTCCCTCTGTGGGGGTGAGCAGGAGGAGCTGCACTGAGAGGTGGCATTTGCTGAGAGCCCTGGCACACTCAGGGCCACGTTGGAAGCTGTCAGGAAGGATTAAGTGAAGGGTGAGTGCTCTGGCTGGGCATGGCTCAGGGGCAGCTCTGCAGAGCTGTCCTGCAGCCTCCCTCCTCCCTGTGCCTCTCACAAAGCCTGCCCTGTTGTCGGGGGGATGTTTTCCCAAGTAATCCCGTTGGGAAATTAGGGGTTCTTAATAACTATGAGAGGATTGCTGTTTTGTGTGAACGGGTGGGTGCCTGAATGAATTTCTGACATTTTGTGCTCTTGACACAAATTTCGGAAGTTTTCTGCTACACACACATTATGCAGCGTCCTGGAAAGCTCTGTCATTCCTCTTCAAAGCACTTGGGTTATTCCTGAAATGGCTTTAGATGTCTTGGAGAACATGGAGTCACTTACCAGGGGTGTTTTCTGCTTCCACACCTGATTAAATAAGTCCTTTATTTTTTATATCATATCAATAGAGCTGTGGGAAAAATTGAATCATCTCTCCCTTTTTGAGGTGTGAGGACCAAGCACGTCAGGGGGGATGAATCAGGACACTTACAAGCCCAGAGCCTGAGGTTTCACAGACTTGGCTGCCCCAAACCCTCATCCTCAGGCAGCTGAGGAAAAGAGCACCATTTCCATTCTTTGGGAGCAATGAGGGGAAATGAAGCTTCCGTGTGACTGCTGTGTGTGTTACAGTTCTTTGGAGGGACTGTGCTGAGGGGAGGTTGGCTTGGCTTTGCAGTGAAATGGAGGTGACTTGCTGGCTGCTATCTTGTTGAGTGGAAGTGCTGTTCATTTTAAAAAGCAGTGTGCACGGTGCCAGCTGATGGGCTTTCAGTTACCTGGTGTTGTTTGGAGCTCGGGAGGACTTCAAGCATCCAGCAGCTGCCTTGGGAGGCAAGTCCTGTGGGAAACCCTGGCATTGATCAGAGGAAAAAATACATGTCCAGAGCTGATGGATTAAAATGTTACTCCAATAGTCTCATGGATTGCTGTCCCTGAGGCAACTGAAATCGATGCAGTGCCATTGATCTGCAGCTGGCTGCCGCTGGTGGAGCCACTGCCCGACCTGGGGCTGCTGCTGTTGGAGCCTGGAAATGGATAATCTCTGGGCACAGAGCAGCCTCCGTGCCTTTGGAAGCGTGTCTGAGAGTGCCACAAGGTACCCACAGGCACCAAAGAGAAATAAAACAATGATGATGCTGGGAAAGGAAAAAAGGCACATATCAAAGTCATTCTGTTACAATACAGTCACTTTGATATGTGTCTTTTTGGAGGTTTTGGGAGAGGAAGGTGCGGAAGATAACCCAAGTGAACAGAGCTGGAGAGAGGCTGTCAAAAGAGCAGGAGATTTTGGGAAGTTCAGAGTAGGGTAGAAAGCCAGAGAGAGGTGTGGGGAAGATGAGACCTGTGAAGAGAGGCCAAGTCTGCTCTTTCTAAAAGAAATAAGCACAAAGGAGACAATCACCTACAAATACACAAGGAGGACTTACAAAGCAGCCAGCAATCAATTCTCAAATAATGGACTTGATCTTCAGATAAACTAGTGAAAGGCAGTGAGGGTGGAATAAATACCTGGTTTAGCACTGCATCTTTTCTTAGCTGCAGCAGCAGCACAACCATATTTTCTTGTCTGAACTGCTCCTCTCCAGCTCCTGAATGAAGTCAGGGAAGCACCTTTCCAGCTGTGGTAGAAGAGCAGCTGCCAGCCTCCTCACCCTGCTGCTGTTTCAGACAGCTGCTGCCAAAGTGCTCAGCCAGCCCTGTTTGAAATGGCCCAGAGAGCAGGACTATTGTGAGGCAGCAGAAAGCAGGCAGAGAGCTTTCCCAGGCAGGACAGTATGTCACTGAAAAGCAACAGGGCCTCTGTCTGTTTCCCTGGGACCAGGAATTTATCCCTGCCTTGCACAGCAGATTTCTGCAGTCCTCCAGAAACTTCTGAACTTGCTTCATTAGAACTGTTAGGCTGCACTTCATTTTTAGGTGGGACCCACCAACCCAAGGGTTAATGCAGGTGGAGAGTGTATTGGCTATTTCCTGTGCCAGTAGAATGAGCAAGTACCTTTATCCCTGTCCCTTTGCAGCTCCTGCCTCCTTCCACCTTGCCAGTGGAACTCCTTTTGCCCCAGCTAATCTGTTCCCTTGTGTGCCCTGAAACCCTCCTGCTGCCTTCTCCATGTTCCTCAGGAAGGCCTAAACAGGAGCAAAGCAAATCAACTCAGTCTTGTCAGGAAATAACCATTAATCTTGACTAAAACATTCACTTTCTGTAGGGCAGGAGCTGTGACAATTAGCTGTAGCAGGCCAGCCCAGGTGGATCCAGTGAAGGAGAAGCTGGGAAGGTCACATTTCCTCCAGCAGCCTCCAGCTCCTTGCTTGTGTAGGATTGGAAGGGCTCCTGTCTCTTCTGCACACCACCTGCACAGGAGCCAGAAGGGCTGATGCTCCTTCCTGGACCTTCAAAGGAGTAGGGCTGTGATTGATAATGCCACCCAAGCCTGCTGGCCAGGAGCCAGGGACCTCTGCCCCTCCAGGTGAGAGCCCAGGCGCTTTGGGCATGCGGCTCTCACAGCAAATCATTTCTCTCCTCAAGAAGTCAGGCCATGATATTTGTAATGGCTGATACCTGATGCTTTTTTAAAGCAGGACTCTTCACAAATGCAGAGGAAGGCCCTTGGACCAGGCTGGAATTAGATCTGAGCTCTCTGTTTGCATGGCTGAAATGGCACAGGAATAATTTCCCTTGGAGTGCTGCTGTGTGAGACCCAGACCTGACCACAGCAGCGCCAGGCTCCCACCTGGATGGGTTGTCTGTGCTCCAGGACCTGGGGTACAGATTTAGGGTGCAAAGCTGTGCCTGCACTTGCTCCCCCTTGTACCAGGGCACAGCTCACCTCGTACCCAAGGGCTGTCCTTGGGGCAAAGCCATCCACTGCTGCTGGCCTTGCTCTCAGCTTGGAGCTTCCATGGCGTGCAGCTCGCAGCATGAGCAGAGAGAGGAGTACAAAGCAGGACCTGGGGCTTTCTTTCCTGGGAATTTCTTTGTTTCACGAGGAATTATGAACAGGTTAATTTCTTAAAATCTTCTCCCAGAAAGGAGGTCAGCTAAGCGCTTGCCTCGCATAGATCTCAGTGTGTGAACGGGGTGCAGCTCGCAGCACGAGCAGAGACCTGCGGCTTTCTTTCCTGGGAATTTCTTTGTTTCATGAGGAATTATGAACAGGTTAATTTCTTAAAATCTTCTCCCAGAAAGGAGGTCAGCTAAGCGCTTGCCTCGCATAGATCTCAGTGTGTGAAGTTCATGGAGTAGCTGGCTAATGACATGTGCTAAGATTCCCTGTGAAGTAGGGACAATGGCTGAGGGATACAACAGAGTGTAAACACGTGGCTCCTTTTCTTTTCTGCAGATCTTTCCACCATGTTCGGGAAAAAGAAGAAAAGGCTGGAAATTTCCGGGCCCTCCAACTTCGAGCACCGGGTCCACACTGGCTTCGACCACCGGGAGCAGAAGTTCACGGGGCTGCCCCAGCAGTGGCACAGCCTGCTGGCAGACACGGCCAACCGGCCCAAGCCCATGGTGGATCCCTCATGCATCACTCCCATCCAGCTGGCTCCTATGAAGGTACCCACCCTGCTGGCTGCCCTGCACCCTCAGCCTGCCTGCCGGGCCCCCGCGTCACCTTCACGAGGCCGTGCCCGCAGCTCGTGTGTGCGAGGCAGGCGCGCGGGGAGGGAGCTGCGAATGCAAACATTCATCAGCAGAGCTGGGAGGGAAAAGGAGTTGTGTGTATAAAACTGGTGGGAGCGTCTCTGAAGAGCCTGAGTCACGGGGATGGCAGGCCGAGCCGTCGCGCTCCCGGGCTGCAGAAGAAAAAGCCACAAGGCCCAGGGGAGGCCCAAAACGCTGCTCATCTGCAGCATAAAGCTCCGTGGTAATTAATTTAAGAGCAGTGCTTTAGGCAAAGGCAGTCTGGAGCAAGGGAGAGAGGGAAAAGTACACCAAAGGAAAGAAATTAAATTGCTCGTTCAGCGGGGCGAGGAGCTCAGGGAGGGATGTGATTGCACCCGCTGCTGGGGTAGGACATGGAGGGGATGGAGCTGAGCTCCTCAGGATGGGACAGTGAGGGACACAGCCCGGCTCGTGGCTTGGGGGCTCAGGCTGCACACCTGGGAAGAGAACTTGGCTTACAGGCTAGAGCAGAATTGGCAGGGAGCCGTCAGGATGCCAGGCTCAGGATTCTGACTAATTGCCCCTGATTGTGCAGTTTCTCTGGGACTGCACATCCTGACAGGCAGGCGAGTCACACCTGTGGGATGGTGATCCGAGACGCTGCCAGCCGTGCACCTTTCCCTGCCATGCAGCTGCAGAATAAGTGTAGGATTTCATTTTCATGTGGATTTTTCTGCAGCGAGGGAAAATCAGATAATCCTGAGAGCATGGACCCTGTAGTTATATTTGCTAAGTGCTCTTTGCTAAATTTACATTTACTGCCTCCTCCGGAAGGGCACTCATCACTTGCTGATCAGGGCTGCTGGCTGCTGCTGCAGGACAGTGGGGATAAAATCAACGTCTTCTTTTTTCTGTAATAAAATATCTTCCTGATAATGGTGGCCCAGAATAATGAGGAAAAAGGTAGGTAATCCTCTTCCTGCTGCTGGAGGAGAGCAACTTTGTTCCACAGCCCTTTTTAACACCAGAAATATCTCTGTATGTTTTGACATGAATACACGAAGATGTTTTAAAATGGGGGGAAAAAAGGAGTTTATTATCTTGCAGAAATACTCTCCTATAGTTCTGGAGCTATAAATCCCTAAGCTTAAAAAGTATTAAATGGCATTACTTCTCTCAGCATTATAAAGATCATATGAGTCTGGGCCTTGGCCTGCAAATGGGTGTGTGCAGAGCTGGGTTCATGTCCCACCGAAACAACACACGGTGAAGGACCAGCCCCAGATGGGAGATTGCCACGTTTTGAAGTAGAGAAAATCACTGTTGGTTCTTTCCAAGAAACTGTAAATTCTTGCTTTTCTGCCTGTGTATCAGGGCTCTACAGATGACTGAAATGGGCCTCCATAACAGTGCTGTAAAGTTTTAATAGCAGCTAAGAGGCATTGACTGTCAACTGAGAATTGGCTTTTAACTCTGTTGCAAGATACCAGTTTAATGTATATTTGTTAAGAATTAGCATGCTTTGTTTTGATACAGCTTAGCTTACAGAGAGAAGCTGAGTTGCAGTCACTTGAAAATTAAGAATATTTAATGTTGCTAAACTAGTTCAGCATAAACATTTAGTTTAGACAATTTTTTAATGTGTGCACTTGCACCAGTACCTTTAGTGTTTAAAGGGTATTTTAACTGAGGATTTCCTAACTTCACAGAACTGTAGGTTTAAAATGCACTTGCAGTTCATAAAGATAGGAACCACAGGTCTGAGGTCTCAGTATTGTTTAGAACTTTTCTCAGCTCCACCAGCAGCTGATGGTTCAGTTAGTGCAGTGATGTGTAGCAGAGGAAGATCCCAGCTGTGCCCTGGGCCAGTCCTGGGTCAGGCTGAGGCTTTTGGCCAGGGTTACTTTGTGCTGTGCTCTCAGCTCATACAGCAGCTCTGTCACTGCTCCTACGTGCTCCTAAATTTCTCTGCCAAGCCATTCCTTCAGTAATGGCTGTGGTGTGAGGCAGAAGTGTTCCTCCCAATTGGTGCTCCTTCATGACTGAGGAGTAGCACAGATCAGAGCCAGACTTTGACAGCCCATTTCTGGTTTTGAGACAGAACTGGTGTTTGCTTGCTTTGGGCTTCACCCAGAGCTGAGGCAGAGCAAGGGAAAGGCTTTTTTTGCAGCTTTCTCACTTGTGGTGTTTGCTTGTTTCCCAGCCTGCAGAGCAGGTCTGTTGGTGTGTAGTGTCTCCTTTTGGGTAAAACCAAAAAATGATAAATATTCTCACTTCTCCATCTCTGCTCAAAGGCAGCAGCAGCAGCAGCAGGGATGATAGGCAGGCAGTGCCCTGGGCTCTCAGATATCCTGGGGGATGTCACCCCTGCCTCTGCGCTCCCAGACATCCTGGGGGATGGCACCCCTGCCTCTGTGCTCCCAGACATCCTGGGGGATGGCACCCCTGCCTCTGTGCTCCCAGACATCCTGGGGGATGGCACCCCTGCCTCTGTGCTCCCAGACATCCTGGGGGATGGCACCCCTGCCTCTGTGCTCCCAGACATCCTGGGGGATGGCACCCCTGCCTCTGTGCTCCCAGACATCCTGGGGGATGGCACCCCTGCCTCTGTGCTCCCAGACATCCTGGGGGATGGCACCCCTGCCTCTGTGCTCCCAGACATCCTGGGGGATGGCACCCCTGCCTCTGTGCTCCCAGACATCCTGGGGGATGGCACCCCTGCCTCTGTGCTCCCAGACATCCTGGGGGATGGCACCCCTGCCTCTGTGCTCCCAGACATCCTGGGGGATGGCACCCCTGCCTCTGTGCTCCCAGACATCCTGGGGGATGGCACCCCTGCCTCTGTGCTCCCAGACATCCTGGGGGATGGCACCCCTGCCTCTGTGCTCCCAGACATCCTGGGGGATGGCACCCCTGCCTCTGTGCTCCCAGACATCCTGGGGGATGGCACCCCTGCCTCTGTGCTCCCAGACATCCTGGGGGATGGCACCCCTGCCTCTGTGCTCCCAGACATCCTGGGGGATGGCACCCCTGCCTCTGTGCTCCCAGACATCCTGGGGGATGGCACCCCTGCCTCTGTGCTCCCAGACATCCTGGGGGATGGCACCCCTGCCTCTGTGCTCCCAGACATCCTGGGGGATGTCACCCCTGCCTCTGTGCTGCCCGGGATGAAAGGCTCCTGGAGCTTTGGCACACATGTGGTGGCTGGTTGTTGTGGAAATGTCAGCCTTTGAATCCCAACCTGAGCTGACTGTACAGAGTCATTCACTTCAGAAACAACCAGAGACAATAATGGGATTCCCCTCCTCAGTGTGGCTGACCCAGATACCAGCAGAGGATTGTATATTTCAGGTGCAAGCACAAGTATAACACAGCAGAAAACTTCATGAAAAATAGAACAGCAGTGATCTTGATAGACTGGAGGGGTAGAGACAAGGAGGGGGTGAAGAAATGCTGATTTTCCACTGAAAACATCCCTGCTTGAAAAACGTGAACAGCCTGTGTCTGCCTGTACTTAAAATGGGCTTCATAAAGGCTGACATCCTGTTGCCAGGCCTCTTGGTGCTCTTGCTTCAGTACTCTGTAGTTATTCCATGTGCATGTGGAGCTCATGGTTTGCTGTTGGTTCTCAGCACACAATATGCCTGGCTTATCTTTGCCTTTATGCTACGCAGAAGCTCCAGTCTGTTACCACCCTTTGGTTTTTGGAAACTTCAGAGTCAATAACTAAGCAAATGCATCTTTACTCCATTCAAAATACCAGGAAAACAGACATCAGAACCTTTATTCTGGGGATGTTTGCCAAGAGAGCTCATCGTTGGCTTTGTAAAGATGCTCCATGAACATTCTTCAATGCCTGCTGCTGTCAGTGGAGCAGGGAGGCACTGAAGACTTGTTAAAATCCCTTCCCGTGTTTCCTAGTGCAGGGAACAGCTGAGCATTCTCACTTCTGTCAAGTTACTGGAGGGAAAAATGCCATTTGTTCCTGAAGAGATGCTATACTGGGGTTATTCTTGAGTTCTCTGTGCTGCTTCACGTGTCAAGCCTCCATTGCTATGTTTTTGTTGGTGCCCTGGGTAGTTCCATCCATCCACACCTCCAGCAAGATCAAGGCTCCCAACCTGAGAGTGACAGTGCTGAGTTTGTCCTGGAGAAAGGAGGGAGGCAGCTGTCAGTGTTTGGGTGGCTAAATATGTAGGGACTTCAAAAAAAAAACTGAATCCTGCCTGCTGGGACCTCCTCATGCCCTTCTCCCTTCCTCTGCAGTAAATCCAGCCCTGCTCAGGTGGAGAAATTTCCCTTTTCCTGTATTTTCTGCCCCATTTCCTTCCCTTGAAACACAGGGGTGAGGGTGTGGGGGCTCTCACTGCCCCGTGGTGTGTGCCGTGCTCTGAGATGAGCGCTGGCCCCGAGGGCTGGCACCGAGGGGTCACAGAGCGAGCCCCTCAGCCTGACATCCATGCTGTAGTGTCAGGAGAGAGGCAGGAGCCTCCTCAGTGCCTGGGGCTGGGCTGCCTGCAGGGCAGGGGAGCCCTGGCCCTTCCATGCCTTCCCCAAGTGCACGTGGCTGTGCCATGAGCCCATGGCAGTCCACCTACCTGTGTCCTGCCACACGTGGGTTCTGCAGAGCAGAGAATTTCTGTGGGGACAGAGCACTGGGTTGCCAGCGTCTCTCCCAGTCTTTCATCCTCATATCTCAGAGGTCTGATCTATATGGTTTGTCTTAAAATTTTAGATTTTCTCACTTTTGTCTCAATCTTTGATCCCAGTCCTGGTGAGTCAGCTTTAACTTTTAAAACTTTTCAAAGTTTCTACTGGTGCATTTCAGCCTCTCTCCTACAAAGAGAAAGAAAATCAGAAAATGAGTAATTGGTCGTGGTCCTTTCAGTAGCTCTGACATTAAAATCAAAGCTTTTGTTTACTCTGCATGAAGACAGAAGGAAAAAAGGCAAGTATTTCTCTTCCCCATCCTGTTTGGCCTCTTCAGATTTTCCCAACAATGACATTCAAGCCTCATTTAAGGTGACATTTTTTTCCTACATTTACATGTCCTTGCTTAAATGGAGGCTAGTGTGGCCAGTGATGCTGAGTGGTCAAAGACCTCAGAGAGGAGATGAGTGAGGGTCCTTGTCTGGGCTTGAGCAGTCAGAAATACCCGGATTTCATTAGAAAACCCCCATGCCTCTCCTGCCCATGTGGAATTACAGGGGAATGCCTGACCAGGAGAAGGGGGATTTGGAGGTACAGAGCTGTTCAGGGGCACGCGAGCAGATGGGCAGAGCAGCGTTGTCCTGACCTCTCTTCATCGGCCTCCCACATCTCTATTTCTCGCTGACAGCTGCTGCCAGGACAGCACCTGAGGGGCTGCTGACATCTCGTGGGCCTTCCTGGTAAGCAGACCCTGAAAAGTGCCCCTGGGTTGTTAATTGCAGGTTCTGTTCAGCGCTGGTGAGGCTGGGCAGGGTGAGGCTGTGTGCAGGCAGGGCAGAGCCAGCAGCGCAGCGCAGCGCAGCCCAGCACGGCCCAGCACGGCCCAGCCCAGCCCGGCCCAGCCCAGCCCAGCACAGCACAGCACAGCCCAGCCCAGCGCAGCGCAGCACAGCCCAGCACGGCCCAGCACGGCACAGCACACACAGCCCAGCCCAGCCCAGCCCGGCCCAGCACAGCACAGCACACACAGCCCAGCACAGCACACACAGCACAGCCCAGCCCAGCGCAGCGCAGCACAGCACGTCCTGGCTAAAAGGAGATGTTCTGCCACCGAGCGTGGCTGAGCAGCAGGACAGCAGCCAGGGGATGTGGATCTCAGCCTGTGGAAAGGAGAGGGCGGAATTTGGTGGCCAAAGCCCTTTAGCCTGGTCAGATTTCGATGTTAGCCCTGCTCTGGAGGCAGGAATCCCTTCCAGCCACAGCTGTTCTCTGGTTATCTTCATCTGCAAGTGATTGTTGTCAGATTTGCAACTGGCCTGTAAGACAGCCCCAGTTCCAATTTATTTTGATCACTGAACAGGAATGCATTTGCTGCTGTGTGCTCCTGGAAGAAAATGCTGCCACACATTTAAGTGGAAGCTTTTCTTCCAAAGGGATCATGCTTCACCCCTGAGTGCCATTTGTTTTACTGTGTCTGTGACAGTGCTACTTCAGGGATCCCCCCACAGATATAATACAAATGTGCCATCTAGTGTCCGTGTCTGACTTGGTGTGGGAAGAGCCAAGCTGACAATTTTGTGTAATCTTGCAGGAATTTAATCACTGTACAAAAAGAAATGAATCAGTGCAAGAAGTACACAGCTCAGAAGTTTTTTGGAATTTTATTACTAGCTTACTATGTTCTCATATGTTCTACATTGTACAGAGGAAACTTCTGGGTTTATTTCTGATTGTCTGATTTCAGAAAATTAAATGTTTTATGTAAGTCCTTTAGAATAACACTTTTGCTGCCCGTGAAGTTGATCTCAGCATCAGCATCAGTGTTTGAAAGTCATCTGGAAAATGCTCTCAGTGACAGGCTTTAAACTGGTCAGCCCTGAACTGGTCAGGTGGCTGGACTGGGTGATTGTTGTAGCTCCCTTCCTGCTGAACCAGCCTATCCCATCCCATTCCATTCCATTCCATTCCATTCCATTCCATTCCATTCCATAGGGAGCACCTCTCCCAGGGATGCTTTAACTGATACATTCTCAGTTCTTCTTTACAGTTTTGAGTTTCTGGCTTTCTGAACAGCAGAATTCCTGATCAGCAGCTCTTTCATTTTCACACAGTTGTCTTCCATGCTGTTGAAACATTTAATCCAGACTGATTTTGACACTGTTCTTCTAGAGCCTCATTTGGAGAATCAAAACAAGCATCATTATCATTCCACACTGACTCAAAACACAGGATTTTCCTCCATTTTTCAGTTCAACTGATGTGCCAGAAAGTGAATTATTCACACACCTTTTTTGGCCAAGATATTGGTCCTTCATGACAGCTCCCATGTTCAGCCAGGTACATTTGTCTGCAGCTGGACTGTGGACACCAGCACCAGGGCTTACAGGCACTGGTCCTTCATGACAGCCCCCCATGTTCAGCCAGGTGCATTTGTCTGCAGCTGGACTGTGGACACCAGCACCAGGGCTTACAGGCAGGACCTGGCCATCCTAGAGAAACACTGAGGCTGCCAGTAAAAAACCTCTCCTGGAACACACAGTAAATACTGTAAGTGGCACAAAAAAAAGTTTTTCACATTCCATCTTATTACTGTCCTTCAAATGTGCTGAAGCCAAGCAGGAGCGATGGCTGCAGGAATGTGGCTGTCAGAGGTGGTCACCTGAGCTGACAGGGGGTGCAGGACCCCACTTGGCTCCCCTTGGGACTGTGGAGACAAGGTCAGCCCTGCCCTGAAGCCTTTAGTCCGTCATTCTGCCCCTCTGCCTCGCAGGGGTGGCAGTGGTGCCTGCTGCTCGTGTCCCTCACTGGAGAGGTCCCTGACACCCCAAAGAGCCTGTGCTGCCATCCTCTCCTCCTGCAGGCAGGCTCACACCTCCCCCTGCCCAGTCCCTCCCCGAGGGAGGGTTGGGGTTTGCTGTCTGCCCTAAGAAGTTCTTCAGCAGTCCTTTATCATCTTAGCAAGCTTTGCCCATACAACAGCTGGCATCGATTTGAGTTGCTCCACTTACTGACAGAGGAGTTGTCTCCAACATTAGTACAAGAATGTTCTTAAATGCACCAGCACTGAGGTTTTGTGTGATATTGTGTTGGAGGAATCTTGCAAGGTAAGCTTTAGTCCTGTTACTGGGTGGGTGAGCAGAACTTTGCAGTACACTAAAGACTGAAAGTAACCTGGAGCTCACAGTCCGAGCTGCTGAAGCAGACCAGCCTTTAGAGCTCAAAACCCACGTTACCCTATAGGGCTACGCATTAAAGGGCCAGACTCTCATGCCAGCATTTCAGAAATTGAATCTGGTCTCCTCTAGGGGTACCAGACTGGGAATACTCTCCAGGTAGCACTTTATAGCCTGAAAGCACATTAAAGGGCCAGACTCTCATGGAGAGAAATTGAATCTGGTCTCCTCTGGGAGTACCAGACTGGGAATACTCTCCAGGTAGCACTTTATAGCCTGAAACAAGCCAGGAATTAGATCCTGACCGAGGACACTCATAATCAGGTTCTTTTTTTAACGTGGAAGTTGGTCCCTGAAGACAAACCATAGGACACTGTTCCAGTAACTCCTCTGGCTGGTTTACAGTGCCACAGTGCCAGCTTGCTGCCTGGAGGTGGAGGGGTCCATCACTGCTCCATGTGGCTGCTGTTTGTAGCTCCTTCTCGTGTTTGAGCCCAGCTTTTTACTCCAGAGCCTCCTGTGTAGTGGCCATAGTGTCCCTGGGGCCGGGGAAGGAGCAGGCGGGTGGAGGGGGTGCCTTGGGGTGCTCCTGAACCTGTTCCGTGGCCGTGGCCCCCAGGGTGGGCTGTGGGGGATAAGCGGTGAGGTGAGCAGTGGATGCTTTCCCCACGGATGTGTGAAGGGCTGGGGGTGCCACCAGGCTCAGTCACGCACCCAGCGAGCCCCGCTGGACACGCCTGTTCCCGGGGGGCTGCTGGGGTCCCCCGCTGGCAGTGAGTGAGCGCAGCCTGCTCCGGCTCGGTGGTGGAAGCACAAGTGGCGGCAGGCAATCCCCGAATTCCTGTCCTGACAGCCGAGGTGAGGAGGGACCCGCCGGGGCATCCCGCTGCCTTTGCTCAGGCACATGCTGCAGCCCCCACAGCAGAGGGCTGGGCAGGGCATTTCACAGCAAAGGAGTCCTGCAGCAGCTGCAGTGCACATCAGCACCAGCGTGGAGCCTGCTCCTTCCCTCTCATCCCCCCGTGCAGCTCAGCCCCTGCACATTCTGCAGTCGGGGGCACGCTCGGCCCTGGCTCTGCTGAGCAACTTGCTGTGAGCCCTGGTAGTCCAGAACAGAAACCAGACAGGTTACAGTCCCATTGAGCCGTGTGATTCTATAATTATAACCAAAAAACCATTGTGATTCTGTAATTATAGCCAAACGGTCGCATTTATTCAATCCCAGCAGAGTTTAGTTCAATGGAGTCAGAGGGGGAAAAAAATGTTGCCAAGCAGCTGACTTACCTGTGGAGCCAGAGCTGCAGGTGTAAGTGTGCTCTTTTCTGTCTCCTGCTCTGACATGATTAGATCTGGGCTTTGGTGGCTCTCTAGGAATTTGAAAGTGCTTTGCTGAGCTTTCTTTCTTGTCTTCCCCTTCATGCAGGATCCAATTACACCAGACAAGTGCTATGTATTACCAGGGAACAACGCTGACTTACCTGCAGAGACTTTTAAATGCCTTTTCTGTTGTCTGTGGGATGAACCGTGTGCGCCAGGAAAAAAAGGGGCATTTCAGATACAGATCTTTGCAGAGAGAAAAGTGAATGAAAGAGAAGTATTTAGGGTGAGCATTTCTGCTTTTTAATTGCTGAGGTCCAGCAGGCATTAGTAGTTAGCTATCAGGATCACACAATTAAAAGGACAGCAAAAGATTGAGAGTTTTACTGAATTTCACAGTTTTGTAGTCTGAGCAGAACAGTAATTGGTATCTGTGTCCTAGTTTGCAGTTAATGATTCTCGCAGAGCATAGTGCATGTGAAGATCCTTATTGCTGAGGCTTATGCTTCCCTGTGAAGCAGCATGGGATAGGTGTAGAAATCTGGTTTAAACACAGGGGTTTTCATGAACCACCCTGGGAAAAGGCTGTGGAGCAGGAGGGGACTGACTCCCATGGCACAGGCTAGGCTGGGGGAGGCAGCCCCGTTTCACCCTTCTCCTTCTCCCTGCCCTGTCATGCTGCCTAGCAGGGTGGAGCAGGGAGCTGCACCGTGTCAGGGCTGGAGCTGCTCCCGGTCAGGGCTGGAGCTGCTCCGAGTCAGGCCGGAGCTGCTCCGAGTCAGGGCGGGAGCTGCTCCGAGTCAGGGCTGGAGCTGCCCCGAGTCAGGGCGGGAGCTGCTCCGAGTCAGGGCGGGAGCTGCTCCGAGTCAGGGCGGGAGCTGCTCCGAGTCAGGGCGGGAGCTGCTCCGAGTCAGGGCGGGAGCTGCTCCGAGTCAGGGCGGGAGCTGCTCCGAGTCAGGGCGGGAGCTGCTCCGAGTCAGGGCGGGAGCTGCTCCGAGTCAGGGCGGGAGCTGCTCCGAGTCAGGGCGGGAGCTGCTCCGAGTCAGGGCGGGAGCTGCTCCGAGTCAGGGCGGGAGCTGCTCCGAGTCAGGGCGGGAGCTGCTCCGAGTCAGGGCGGGAGCTGCTCCGAGTCAGGGCGGGAGCTGCTCCGAGTCAGGGCTGGAGCTGCTCTGTGTCAGGACTGGAGCAGGGGAGCTGCTCTTTGTCAGGGGGGAGCAGGGGAGCTGCTCCGAGTCGGGCGGGCTCGGCTGTGGAGCCCCGCAGCTCCCATCTGCCGCCCAGCGCGGCGTGCGCTTGGTGGCGGCGCAGCCCAGCAGATGGAATTCCAGCCCAGCAGATGGAATTCCAGCCCAGCAGATGGAATTCCAGCCCAGCAGATGGAGTCAGATCCAGATCAGCCCAGAAGTGTTTGAGCAGTTCCTTGTGCAGCAGAGATTGTCGTGCTGGTCTGGCCTCACCTCTGCTGCAGAGCATCCTCTGAAATCTACCTCGCCTCGTTCCCATCAGGAAGGTGTTTGATTTGCACTTATCCTTTACAACAGGGAATAAGTAAAATGTCAGCTGAGGAAGCTCCTTGTGTCTTTTCTCTCACCTGCCTTGTAAATTTGATCTAAGCATTAGATTTCTGCACAGGAGCACTTTTTGCTTCATGTCCATGTTTGCAGATGAAAACCACTCCGTGGGAGTCAGTCCTGCTTCCTTAGGACATTCCTGTGGCTGCATTTCCCATTTGACAGTGTCCTTGAAAAGGAAAAGTAATGTATTTCCTTGGAAGAAAGAATGCTGCAATTTACAATGCAGATGAAATTGCTTTGTCTTTTTATTTTGCCAATGCAAATTCCTGGATTTTCCGAAATCAAGGAGTGAGCTTTCACGAGAGGATGAAGGAATCCAAAGTAGTCAGAGACATCAGTCAGATTAAAAAGAGCTCCTTGCATGCGTGTGGCCAGGAATGCACAATTTTAGTGTGCTAGGAAGAACCTTGAAACTCGGTGGCATGTTTGGCACATCACTGGTGCAGGATGATTTCTCCTGCTGCACCTGTTTTAAGGCCGTGGGACTGAGGCATGTTTGGCACATGACTGGTGCAGGATGATTTCTCCTGCTGCACCTTGACAGTGCCTTCCCTGCCACCATGGGCCGTGCTCTGCACACATCAGCCTGCCCCTCCTCGGGGTGCCAATCCCAAATTCACAGGGATGAGATCGCAGGGACGCCCCAACCCCGAGCAGGGCTCGTGGGCTGCGAGCCCCATCCACCTGCAGTGCTGGGGCTGAGGCACTGTGCACTCACCAGCACCTTCTGCTCTCTGCCTGCTGATTTATGGGCTGGGAGAGTCACTGACAGCCCTCTGCCACAGCTGGCAGAGCACCAGGAGCACCTCGAGCTGGCCCCACGCACCCAGAAACAGAAATGTTGACTTTGTCTCCTGGCACCTGCTGCATATGAAGCTTCTTTTGCTGTGGCAATACGGTTCTAATTGTTTCTTCTAAATTAACAGACTGTCAAAATCCTCATTTTAATTAAAAGCAGGAGATGACCCCGACCACAATGCAGTGACCCAAGGGCCTCTGCTGTCCTGAGCAAGTCAGAGCTGTCAGATGGAGGCAATTACTTCCTGAGCATAACATTTTATCACACTGGAATTGACTTAAATATTTCAGAAAGCTCAATCAGACTGCAGCCAGGAAAATCTTTCACTGAGGGGAAAAAGCACCGGGATCATTAATTGGGTTAATGCTCCATCAACCTTGCATTTGTTAACGGGCATGTTTAGGGCACGAGGGGAGCCTCACGCAGGGAAATTTCACCTGAGCTACAGAGAGGGTTTGTGCTGCAGTGTGACTGTGGATTGCAGCTCTGCAGCTGGGGCTGCTGGGGAGCAGGCTGCATTCCCTGAGCAGTGCCCTGTGCCACGATGGCACGTGTGGGGCACTGGGTTTCACAGCAGCCTCCCTGCAGAGGCTGCTGTCCCCTGGGAATCCCAGCCCAGCCCTCTGTGCCCTTCCAGTGCCATGTGTGAGTGTGTGGCTTGGGCAGGAAGGCTCCCTGTAGGTGCTTGTCAGCCCTGGGAGGACCCACACGGTGCTGTGCCCCCAGCCCCCAGCTCCAGCCAGGGGCAGATGGGGGACAGTGCCCTAAAAACAGTGGCACTGGTGTCTCTGTGCCAGCTCCTGGGGAGGGCAGCAGTGGCCTCTCAGAGCTGAAGTATTCGGGGAGCTGGTGGGGAAGTGTTCTTCAATTCTTGCAATTTCTCATGCCTTTGTTGAGAAAAGTGGGGTTTTTTCCTCACGCTACCCCCACATAAAAACCTGGAGAAATATCAGTCTAGATGCAGGTATTAGAGGTAAGGATGAGTGGCTGCTGCACTGAGGGTTGGTGATGGTTGTGATGTGGCTGCAGAGAGCTCTGCATCCCTCTGGGAGAGCCCCACGGGCTGTGGGCTCCCTTGCCATCCCAGCTCCCTGCAGCTTCCCTGGGGAGTGCTTGCAGCAAGCTCCCATGGGCAGCAGAGTCAGGTCATACCTGGTTTGAGAGCATTTCTGAGATGTGTTCTCCTGTGGAAGTGATGATGCCGGAGCTGAAGGAGGCACAGGATTGCCAGCAGCCCTTGCTTCATCTCCTGTCTCCTGTGCACTGCTGTGCTGAAACCATTGCCACCAGCCTTAAGAAAATGCAGCAGTACAGAGAGGGCAGTTACAATTCCTGTGACTAATGTGTTTGAGTTATTTAATTTTGGGAGACATTTTTCTTTTCCTTTCCATCTCTGAATAAAAGAAAATTTTGAAGGGTCCAAAGTCCTATGAAACAGAAATAGTTTGGTTTGAGGTTTCTCCACTCCTCTCCCTGAAGCTGTTGAACCCATCAGTAATACTGATCAGTATTACAGACACTTTCTGCATCACTGAATCAGTAATACAGACACTTTCTCTTTCAAATTAAAACTTCTAAGTCACATTTCACTCATTTGTTGTGTGTCTGAGAGATTTGTGTGTGTGTATATGACATAAAATTGCACAGATCAGGTACATTTCAAGTAGGCCCAGAATAATTATTTTAAACTTTTAAAATTCTCTAATAGCATTTCAAATTACATATAACAAGCATTTTTGTGTATTTAAAAATAATGAAAAGTTACTAGAATGTAGATATTTCAGTGGTATTTTAAACTAAACGTTGTGTTAAAGTTGCTGTATTTTAAGATGTCAAAAGAATTACCAGGGAATGTGATTATAATGAAACGTTGCTCTTGTTGTTATGGAAACCAACTTTTAAAACTGCTGTGCGGGGTGGGAAATTACACAGTGCCGTTTTGGTGAGCCCTTTTTTATAGTAGTCCATTATTTTGCTTTTGAAGAATTTTAAACAGCTGGCACTGGTGCTGTTAAGCATGTTAGACTACTCTGCAGCTGTACCTTTGTTTTGATCCCGGGATTTGGAGTCAGCTCAGGTGAGGTGCCCATCCAGACGTGGCACATCGGCATGTTAGACTGCTCTGCTGCTGTACCTTTGTTTTGATCCGGGATTTGGAGTCAGCTCAGGTGAGGTGCCCATCCAGACGTGGCACATCCTGCCGAACCCCGGGCTCTGTCCGGGGGCTTCTGCCCTCCCGAGGGCTGATTCGGCTCAGTTTTACCTGGGGGCACATCCTGCAGAACCCCGGGCTCTGTCCGGGGCTTGTGCCCTCCCGAGGGCTGATTCGGCTCAGTTTTACCTGGGGGCTTCATTTCTCTGATTCCTCCTGTGCAGGGGAAGGGTCCTGTTTGAGAGCTGTCCCAAGCAGGGATTTATGATCTCCTAGAAAGGGATTAGAGCAATTCAGGAGGTGGGATCATGGCTCCCGTGCTGGGACACTTCATGGCAAGGGGCAGGTGACATTGTCTCGTGCTCCTGCTTTGGGCAAGTGACTCTGTGGTGTGAAGTGCATGTTTGGCCCAAGGAGCAGGGACCCAGAATCCTGGCCCTGAGTCACCCAACACCAGTGCAGTCTGCAGAGTGCCTTCCCCAAGGAGGGAGCTGTGGGATACCAAAATGATTGCTGTTTTCTAATACTGTTTTTATGGGCAGAATGAGAATTTATAGCATTGGGAAGGAATTCATAACAGAAATGATATAAACTCCAAGGCCTCCAGGTGTAAAGCAGGCTCTAAATTACAGGCTTCAGGAAGGGGTGTTCTGACACACTTTGCTGTCTGTTGTTGTGTCTGCTGTGTATTCCTTGTGACTAACTCTGAGTAATAGCTGTTTCTGCAGACAGGCTGTAGATCAAAACTGGAGCGGCTCCCACAGGACACTACTGGAGGGTGCAGAGTGATGAATTACCTCCTGTCCCATCCAGCATCATTTCTCACCCTGTATCTGATGAGTTCCTGTCCAAAAGGCTTCTTCCCAGGCTGATCTGTGTGCCACAAGTGCCCTAAACTTCCCACTTAGGGGAAAGAGGGGATGGAGGTGTAGAAATCTTTTCAGTCCTTCTCATCATGCTTACCCATTCAGAGAATTCACCGGAATGTGGAAGGATTGGGAGGATAATTCTGACACTGTCATTTGGAAAAGCAGCTCGGAGGTTTGAATTGTCCCCAAGTGAATATTCCATGGAGAAAAGCCTGAAGTGCCCAGTGGAGCCAGCGAGCTGAGAGCAGCAGCCCCAGGTCCTGGCTGAGCTCCCTGGCACTGGCCCTTCAGCTGCCATCCCCTCTCCTCCCTGGCCTGGCAGTGTGCTTCTCCGTGCTCTGTCAGCCCTGGAGCTGTGCCAGGCCTGTGGCACCTCAGCCTTGCCATTTAGCCTCTCTCTCAAGGGAAGGGATCCACCTCTGCTGGCCCTGGGCTGCTGCAAGAAGCAGGGGTTTGCTTGGTGCTTTCGCCTCTTTGCAGGAGTTTCAAGAGGCTCCACCTGTTGTGGGGTTCCAGAATCCCAGAATGGGTCACTTTGGAAGGACACAGTGTCCCCTCCCTGCTGCAGCAGCGTGATCCCAGAGCACAGGCAGGATTGTGTCCAGGCAGTTCTGGAGTGTCTGCAGGAGGGAGAGTCCGCAGCCTCTGCAGGCAGTGCGTGCCATGGTGTGCTCACAGTAAATTCTTCCTCCTCCAAGTACTTTTCCTTCTGGTAGGAGCGGATCAGGTGCAGATCCCTGATGCCTTTGGCTGCAGCTATTAAACTGTGTTACAGGGAAAGCTGGAGTTCTCCTTCTGCAGTGATGACAAGGATCAGTTTTCCTCTCCAAGTGCCGTTCGTATTTGTTTACACTGGGAGTAAAATGTGGTGTCATGAACACAGCTTCAAATACTTTGAAATGTCTTGCAACACAAGAAAATAAATTACCAATACGTCTGTCACTTAAAATTAGATTATTCTAACCATCTGTGCTTTATGCACCTTTTCTTAAGAACAAAAAAAATTATTTTCAGCCTAGGCTGTGCTTTTAGTTTATGTGTAATGCAGATGAGGGGAGAAGCTAGCTAGAGGCAAAATCAGAGTTTAGACCGGCTGTTTGTAAGGGCGACCTTCCCTTAAAATTCCTTTTTTTTCACCCTGCACATCACAGAGATTTAAAATCCTCACTGACTCCAGAAAACACAGCTGCAGGAGGACAAAGGATGATATATTCTTAATGAGTGTGTAAAGTATAGTAGTTCTAAAGACAATAAATGCAAGGTCGCATTAGGGCACACCAGTTAATTACACACTTCATTACTGCCAAGGTTAATACAGTATTTGAGCGCAGGAGCTGTTTCTCATCTCCGGCTGGAAAGAGGGGAGGACAGGCTGTGTGCCAGGCAGATCCATCACAGCTTATCAGGGCAGGACAGGCGCTGCAGAGCTCCGTGAGGGATGGCTGCTGTCACCGGGAGCCCCGGCCGGGCTGGGGCAGGTGCTGCTCGCTTCCAGCCATGTGGAAAGGTTTATTAAACCTCGCCAAAAATACAGCAGCACACTGAACAGAGACAAGATCGTGGCACTGCCAGCAGGGGGTTTTCCCACCATGTGCTCACCCACACAATGGAGGTTTCACCTTTCAACCCTTTGGCCCTCCCAAAGTTCTGTCCATCAACTGCTCTTTCTCTGCCCAGTGTTCTGACACCTTGACTGGGGGTCAGGTGTTGCCATGGTGACGAGCCAACCCTCCCAAATGTCCCAAACCCAGGCCACCTCTGATAACAACACATTTATATATATGATAAAACATATCTATAAATCTATAGAACTTTTCTTAACACGTGTACCTGATATTTGCATTTCACTGTGAGAGTCAGCCATGGCACTACTCATCTGTCACAAGGGGGACATTCCTGGCACTCCTCCATCCAGGAGCATCATCCCTCCTGGGCTGCACAGGGCTTTCCTGAGCACCATGGCTGTGGAGCCCTGGGGGCTGAGGGGCTCAGTCCCACTTTTCCAGCCAGGACAAGGTGCTGCACACGCTTCCATTGCAGGATCTCAGCAGGCAGAACAAAGGCCTCAGAAAACTTGGCCCATCAGGCTTGGCAAAGGATACTTTGCTTGTATCTGCTTTGGCTGCAGCAGCCCTGAAAATTTCATAAGTTTAAAAGTGCAAAGACCAGTAAGTGGGTAAAAAAATTCAGAAAACAATATCTGTAAATATATCTAGAATATAGAGACAGAATCCCCTCCTCCTCCTCACATTTTTTTCAGTTTATAAAGCCATTAAAATTAGGAAAACTAGTTGGTTCCTATGGCACTAATTACCATTATATCTCTTTCCATGATAACTCTTTCCTGTTACATTTTCTTTCAAGGTTTTTGTTTTGCTTTTTAAGTTAGAGCTCAGGTTTGCCATCATTTGTGATTCCTGTCACTGTATGTATATGCCATGAGGTTTTCCCTCTGCTCCCTGATGCAGTGCCCAGAGTCCACATTCCCAAACCAAGACCCCACATCATCAGTCCAGCTTTTCCCCTGCACTCATTCCTGGGTGCCTGGGTACCCCTCGTGGGCCTGGCACTGACATTAGGCTTTCAGGTTTGGGAATTTGGGCCATGCTTATGGCAGCTCCCTATCCCAGGCTTCTGTCTGCAAAGCCTGTGCTTCCCAGGAAAGCTGTGGGTCCTGGCGAGCCCCAGCACACACTTTCTCTCTAATAAATCACTTCAGGACAAGTTAACATGGTGCAACATACGTTTTATTCTTTGTAACATCTTACTTGATTTAATTTTTTAATTTTGATGCTCTGCTCATTCTTACAGAAAATTAATTACTCCTTTACAGCAATACCTTCTTCAGGATATTAATTTGTTTTTTCAGCCTAGTAAATGGTTCTGCCCACCAGAGAGTTAAACAATGTACTTCAGAATTGTGTATAAACATTTTAAGTTCTATTCAGATAGCAAAACACTTGACAATATAGAGTATTTCACAGGATCTTGGTGAAACACTTCCCAAATTTTCTTCTCCATGGACACTACAGTTCTTTTGATAAGAATGGTGCTGGACATTTCCTTGGAAAAGATCAAGCTGGTGTAGGCTGTCTGATTGAACCTGGGGGCATCTCACCAAGTCTGGCCTTCCGTATAAGGGAAAAGCAAAATTTAAAAACAAGCCAAAGCAAATAGAAACATTATTGTTGTTGTTGTTGTTGTTGTTGTTAGCAATAATTAAGTATCATACTTGATAATCATTGTTATTCATAGTAACAAAGCACTGACTATTCAGAAGTGTGCCTCTGGAATAGGTAAGTTTTATCATCCCTTTGTGCTGGCCATTTTCATTTTATCATGGAGAATAATCTGATGCCAGTAGGAATTGCAGCCGTTACACTTGCAAGTCACTGTTTGCCAGTGATCATCCTTAAAATGCTGGGATAAAAGAAATGGGGTTTAGTTCTTAATCCCTTTAACTTCACCAGTCAGGATGAGACAGCACTGAGGTCCCAGAGCTGTCCAAGACAGCTTCACCAGGCTGAGGCTTCAGTGGCAAGTGCTTTTTTTTCTTTTCAAACCAGAATTTCCTGTAAGATCATTTTAGTATTAGTGCTATTTTTAAATCCTCATAATCGAAAAGGTTACTCCCACGCATGCACCTGTCTGCAGAAAATCCCCAGACTGCAGGGATCTGTCACCAGTGAATTCCTTAACATATAAACACTCAGCTGCATTCTCCTAAATCTTCCTTCTGCAGGTGTCTGAAAATCCAGACGGAGCGTGCCTGGAGGAGCAGAGGGGCAGCTCCAGGGGCTCGCTGCGCTCCTCTGGGCACGCCAGGAAACCTCTCCTTTGTGCAGGCCAGTCCCGTGGAGGGTGTTGAATGGCCATTTCCCTCCTGGGCAGGCGTTTGCACAGGGCTGGCAGTCGGGTGTTTCAGCCTTGTTTTCAATTAGAAGCATTTCATTGTCGGATGTTGCTGGTTTATTATGTGGTAATTAATTACGAATGATCGCGCAGCCATCCTGCCTAAGAGGCTGTAGCAGAATTAAACCAATCCCTCTCGTCCTGCTGAATGGCTTTGGAGGTGAAAGGAGTGATCTATTTGCTGTCTCTTATTTTCGCTGTCCTATTGTTTCAGTACCACTGGCTTCAAAATAGCAAACCAGGCAAGTAATTACAGACATAAATCAGAGCAGGAGGCAGCCTGAGGTCAGCACTGCTTTGCTTTGTGCCTGCCTTTTGCTGGGAGACAAAGAGGTACATTCCTGTTAATTTTGTGCTCTTACTAGTGATGGAATGCTTTTTTTGACAAAGTTTGGACCCCTGAGTGCTTTCAAGCAGGAGTTGAGCAGTCTCACTGTGCTTGGAATAAAGGAATGAGTGCAGAGCAAGTGCCCAGGCTGGGTCTGATCTGCTGTGGTTGGTGTCCAGTATTCCACATTCAGCATCTGCCATGCCTGCTTGGGTCCTGATACACCACAGTGTGCAACACTTCCAGACAGGGAAATCTCCTGGGGTGACCACGGTGACTCTGTTGAAAAGCTCACTGCAGCCAGAGATATTTAGCCAAAGTAAATCAGCAAAGCAAATGTGTTTTCAGTAGAGCCTGGCTGATTTATGGCCCTGGCCACCAATCTGTACATCTTATTCTTGTCGGGTGTTTGCAGACGTGAAGTGGAGCTCAATGGCAGTCCCCAGGTGAGGAATGGATGCAGCCACGTGTTACAGCCCTCAAGTGGTACTGGCTAAAAAAATAAAACCTTTCCTGAAGGAGAACTGTACCCACACACTGCTCAACCCCATCCTACCAGGAGCAGCAGTGTTTTGGGCATAAAGGAGTGGGGATGGGATCTGTGGAAGGCTTGGCAATAGTGGGGCACAAACGAGGCCAGCACTTGGCATCCCTGGTGTGGGTGTCCCAGAGCCGTGGTTGTGCACCGTGGCTTGCTGGAGGCTGTGTGTCACAAGGAGGTGGAGTTAGTGTTGTTCCCTCTTTCCCAAGTGTCTTTTGCACTAAGTTAACTAAGAGGCAATCCCCAGTGGGATTCTGCTACTCAGGAACATACTGTTTTGTAAAACAAAAAACAAAAAAAACAAGAAAATTCAATGCCTGCTTAACTGTATGCTACTGTTCATTCCAGCAGTTTGTTAAAATAGCACATGGAAGTGACCGCTGAATGATTCTTGCTTAGCTTATCCGTGCCCTGTAAATCCGGCTCAGCCCACCACTGTGGCTTGAGGCAGACAGCTGAATAAGAGCAAATGAAACATAAGTAGTGAGTTTAAATGTATTATTGTTGGCTGCTGAGCACCCACCTCTGAAATTGGGCTTTTTGAGAGTGTCTTGGGCTTGCATGCCAAATCCCAGCTTGTGATCTGCACTGTATTTAAACATTTCTTCATGTCCTACTGTAATTATTTATTGAGGGTTGTTTTAAGCAATGAGATACGTGACTGAAGAACATAAGACATTGCTGTGGGTAGTCCTGGGTGAATCACAGACATTTTTCCTTTTTGGTGTTTTTTTTTTGCTGAGATACTAAACAAAAACCAGTATTTAACCAAAGCACTTTTTGAATTCCCAGACCATTGTTCGAGGAAACAAGCCTCGAAAGGACACTTCGATCAACGGGCTGCTGGAGGAGTTTGACAACATCTCGGTGACACGCTCCAACTCGCTGCGGAAGGAGAGCCCGCCCAGGCAGCACCAGGGCACCGCCAACCACGTGCCGAGGCCGCGGGAGGAGAACGGCTACGTCCCGTACGCGCAGTACTCCAGCGAGTCGGACGGCGCGGCAGAGCACGGGGTGGAGAGCTTCCGCGACAAGGCGCTCTATGGCGACGAGCTGGACAGGTTCTACAAGGGCGGCTTGGCCGCCAAGCACAACGGGCACGTGGTGAAGGTGACCTCCCGGGACATCTATTACTCGGAGGTGACACCCCTGCAGTCAGAGCTGTCCAGGTTCCTCCCGGATTACCAGGCACACCTGGAGCCCAAGGCCAAGGCGCTGGAGTACGGCCTGAAGCTGGAGTACCAGAGGGTCCCCAGCGGCTCCTCCCTGGACTACGGAGATCCCTTCCCCTACGCGCCGTCCCGAGCGTCGGTGCAGAGCGAGTGCCCCAAGGAGAGGCTGGAGTACGGGGACAGTGACTGGGGACACGGCCTCAGCAGGGAGGACTATGACAAGAGGCCCAAGTCGTCCTACGTGGACCCTGCGAGCCCTCAGCCCGCCATGAGGCAGAGGTCCCGCTCCGGCTCCGGCCTGCAGGAGCCGGCCATGCCCTACGGAGCCAGCGCCTTCAAAGCTCACCAGCAGGGACATTGCTACAGCTCCTACACCTACCCCCGCCTGTCCGAGAGCGCGGCCGGCGTGCCCAAGGTAACCCTGCCCGGCGGGGATCAGCCTCTCCACGAGGGCACTGCCCTCAGTAAAGGGCCGGGAGCCGTGCTTGGGCACGCCGCGCTACACGGGGCTGGGAGCGTCCCCGGGAGCTGTGTGGCTGCTCCTTGGCAGGGTGGAAACCCACCCACTTTACTTGGGGGTGAGAAGGGGTGTCAGGGACCAGCGCGTTTAAGATACCAAAAGGCAGGCTTGGAGTGCCCATCTTCTGGGGAATTTATTTGAAATTCCCAGTAAGTGCAAGTTCTTTGGCAGGTTTTGTAGCAGATCTTAGCAGGAGGTGAGACGCTGGCGTGGTTTGTGTATCAGATACTTCTGTGTTTGAATTGTTACTGTGCAAGGCTGAAACCTCTGTGCTTCAGTATTCGTACTGTATTGATGCCATCTTTATATTACAAGCTCTTCACTGCCCATCAGAGTAGGGGCTTACTCCCTTCAGCAGTGCTTTTAAGCCTTGAAATTAAGTCAGAGCAGCTGATCTCACCCAAGATGTTTTAGATGTAGTTTAAAAAAAGGGTGGATGTGCAAGAAAGCATTTCAGCCATGTTATCTAAGGCTGCTCCTCTACACAAATCTGTCCCTGCTCTGCCACACGAGGTGTGTTGCCTACACAGGTTTTCCAGCCCCACTTGCAGCAGTGTGCTGTGACCAGCTGTTCAGTTCAGAGTGCTTTCCCACTCCTCCAGTACCATACCCATGATGACCTTCTTAAGCATCTGATGTTGTGCAAGAGATGCTTTTTCAATGTAGTTTGCTCTGAACATCGCTGAGTTCCCCTAGCAACGGGCACTGTGATGATCATTTTTCCAAGTCTGGGGTTGCTGTGGCTTTTCACATGCTGAGGTAGGAGAGTGTCAGTGGTGAGCTCTGTTCTCCTCTCTAATGCTAGCTGAACAGTGCATCTGCTTACTGGCTGTGTCCTGCTGCAGTCCCAGGTCTCTGCAGATCCATGATATCCCTGGGTTGGAGCTGTGCCAGTCTTGTGCCTCCTTAGGTTTTGGCTGCTTTGCCATTACCGTGGTGCAGTGCCCCTTGGGAAAGGGTGAGCAGTGCATTTTTTGTCTCTCTTTGCACTGGAGCACAGAGCCAGCAGGCTTTGGAGCTTGAGGATAAACCCTGGGGGGAGTAGAAAAGTCACCAGGTCTCTTTAGGTGCCTTTCCAAAGCTCAGGGCGTGGTGGCAGGAGCGTGTGTGGTACATATGCACCAGTGAGGCATTCAGTGTGGATTCTGGAAGCTGGGAGGAAAATCTGGCATGGGTTAGCTGCCATTTCCTTTACTGAAAGCATTCATTTTGTCAGAGTTTAGAAAAGAGGAGTACAAATCCAATAATTCAGAGATCCTGTAGCACCTGCTTCTGCCAGTTCTGCACCAATCAATAGGGCAGAAGACACAGGTGTTTGTTATAGGATTCCAGCACTTTGAAAAATATGCCACTAAAATGCAGTAACAACTTCTGTTAAAAAACTGTATGCCTCTATGCAAGATTCATTGTGAGCTGTTCCTCTCCTCAGAGCATCAAAAACACTCCTACAACCTTGGTGTATTGAAACTTGATGATTCACTGTTAAATGCAGCAGTTCAGTTCCCAAACCTGTCCACAGCTCCCGGAGGTGAACAGGAGTTTTTTGTCGTGGATGATTGCTGAAGAATCTTCTTTTCAAAGGGGCATTAGTAAAATAATGGTTCATCAAATGGGATTACTAAATGAGAGTCAGATCTCAAATTAGATATTTTCCAAATGAGATTAGGTTTCAAGTATAATTGAAAGGGGTGGAAAAGTAAGTGAAAAAGTCCGCAGGCACAAATGTGTGGCATCAAAGTGCCTTTAACAAGGATGTTCATTTTGGCTTGTAAATGTGAAGAGCAGATTTACTTCAGTACTATGTGCACATAAGAGATGTCAGACCAATCAGATGTGTGCCCTGTTTCATCATCAGGGGTTTCAGAGGTGTTCTATTAGAGGACTTGCCCTGCCCTGGGCTTGGCCACTGCTGTGCAGTGGAACCATGGAGGTGCAGGCAGCCAGAGGCTCGGATTTGCCTCCGTCTGAGCCCCCCCCTGTGTCACCCTCCTGCTCTCCTGTCCTGCAGACTCACCCCAGCACTCCTGCATGGAGTTGCAGAGTGTGCTGTGTTACCCTCACCACACAGAGCTGGTGTCCCACCTCGATGGTGTCCCACAATATCGAGTTCATCCTTGGCTTCTTTTTGGCCACTCTGTACTGCATGGGGATTTTACCCTCCTCTTCATCACAGGCAGCCCTCTTAGCTTCTGTCACTTGGCCCTATTACTTCAAAGCTTCTTTCACTGCCATTTCCCAGGAGGAGCTCTCTGGGACCCTCTCCTGTCCCTCTTTCAGGGGCCCATGATGCCTGCTCCCCCTTTGCTGCCTCATAATGTAGCAGAGGTGTGTCACCATGGTCCTCTGTGTCCCTCTGTACCACGGGGACACTTCCAGCCTGCAAAGGCAGGGCCAAGCCTTTACTGTCAGAAGCCCCCTCCTTTCTCCCCTGTCTCCCCACTCACGTGCCAGCAGCTGCACGGAGTGCTGCTGCCAGCCTGTGTGTGGAGCAGGGAGTCCTGGGGCTTTCCCCCAGCGAAGCAGCAGAGTGGCCTTTGCCTTTGCCGTGCCAGTGGGATTTACAGACCATCCCTCCTGCACCTTCCCCCTGGCAGACTGCAGGCGGGGGAGATGCCACTGTGCCATGATGAACGTGGTGCCACAGCTTTGGCTGCTCCTTTGACCTGATCTGCAGTGAGTGCAGTGCTGTCTTCTTTCCTTTGTAGTATTTAAAGACTTTCCATTCAGTAGGAGGCTGCATTCAGTAGCAGAAATAGAATTATTGGTGGAATAAAGCGCGCTCGATCTTGCCGTGATGTGGAGCGCTGCGTCAGGACACAGCCTTGGAGGAGAGCTTCAGCTGATTTACTCATCATAGCTCCTGACTTCTTGTGGCATTTCTTGGGATTCAGGAAGTGGCTTTACATTGTGCAGCAGTGCTAACCTCAGAAAGCTTCCGAAAACTCTTAGCAAGCACACTGAACACTGAATTTTCATTCTGAACTTTTACTGCAGAATATTCCTTTGCCAGTGTGTTAAGCCTAGGGCATACTCAGAAATACCAGACATGGGTGAAGCCTCAAATAATTCATTGGCGTGGATTTATCCAGCTTGAATTTCTAGACCAGTTTTTCGCCATCTCAGTGGTTATAAAGAAAATGGT
Source organism: Onychostruthus taczanowskii (assembly GCF_017590055.1). Classification (NCBI taxonomy): domain Eukaryota; kingdom Metazoa; phylum Chordata; class Aves; order Passeriformes; family Passeridae; genus Onychostruthus; species Onychostruthus taczanowskii. The sequence goes on from NW_024503124.1 coordinate 745,284, forward strand.
GTATTTACAGCCAAAGCAATAAATTATTTGTCCCTGCATGCACAGATATATAGGACAGGGTTAGATTGAGTTCCCCTCCCTCCACCAAACCATCTGAGCACTTCTCCACGTTAATTAGTTTGGCAGATGTAATGTCATTCATGAAATTCATGTGTCTGACTCCCTTCTGTTTGATGGCCGTCCCTGCCTGATGGAGTAAGGGGAATGATGGTGTGGATCCACTCCCTGGTGGTGTGGATTTTTGCCCCAGCAGCCCCAGCACGCTGCACAGCCCTGCTGCTGCTGCTCCTGGCGGCGGGTGCGTGCCAGCCCCGCACGGAACAGACTCCAGCTCTTCCCAGGGAAGCCTCTGAGCAGCCCTCTGGAGAGGCTCCCTCTCCCCGCTGAAGCTCTGCTGGGAAGCCTCTGAGCAGCCCTCTGGAGAGGCTCCCTCTCCCTGCTGAAGCTCTGCTGGGAAGCCTCTGAGCAGCCCTTTGGAGAGGCTCCCTCTTCCCGCTGAAGCTCTGCTGGGAAGCCTCTGAGCAGCCCTCTGGAGAGGCTCCCTCTCCCTGTTGAAGCCCTGGTGGGATGAAGGCTCACGGGGAGGTGGGAAAGCGCCGGCGGAAAATCGCGCTGGAGGCGACTCCAGCTCCAGGCTCCTCCTCGCTGTGCAGAGCCCGCGCTGATAAATTGATGCTGCGGCAGATTTTTTTTTTTTTTTTTTTTTTTTTTTTTTTTTTTTTGCAGTCTTAGCATAAAATGGTCAAATGATGTTCCACTGCAGAATTCAATTTCACAGTTCAGTTGGGTCCTTGATTACACTGCCAAATTCAGATTAATGTGCATTTAACTAACATGGATCAGGGACTCCTGGCCGGCAGCCAGCAGTAATAGTAGCAGCCGTGAGCTGTGTAGAGTGTGCTGCTGTGTCCATCCCTGTGCACTGCCACTGAAATTGATTGATTAAATGAACTCATTGCCATAATTATTTGTAATTGTGCTACATGATGAGCCTGTGTCAAACCGCCCCCCTGCCCTGAGATGCTCCACACATCGTCAGGAGTCACATGTTGTAAATGTGAAGTTGTTCTTTTCCAGAGGAAAAAATATCATTTTTGGGTGGGTTTTTTTGTTCTACATCTTGTGGGGGGTTTTAGTTTGGATTGGAAGCAAGCAAACCATTATGTTTGTAAAGATGAAGTATTCGTTAGCCTTCAACATAAGAAGCTTAGAGAAGCACAAAAACTAGAAAGGAACCTACAAATGAAGCAGGCTTCCCATTGGGATAATTTCCTTTGCGATTTTCTCTGATTTCAGATGAAAATTAGCAGTTTTGTGACACTGCAGTTAAGTAGTGTGTTGCTGTGGAAAATGATTTAAGAAATGGTGAATTGAATTAGGCTCCTCGTCAAACTCGCGTAAGCAGTCACTCAGGCAGCAGCTGGTGGCACGGCAAGACAGGAGATGACAGGGATTTTAGGGTGCCACCACCTCCACAGGAAGAGGTTGGGTTATCCCTGCATTGCTGGAGAAAAACGTAAGAAAAAGCTAAGAGCTGGGAATCAAAATGCAGGTACTAGCAAGACACAGATTGGAATTTGCTAGAGGATGGATTCTGTGGCTGAGGCAGGGATGGATTCTTGGAGGAAGTGGCCCAGAGGGCCTGCAGGGCGCTGCGGGTGCAGAGCAAATGCACTTTTTGAGCATTGGTCCATTCCAGCGCAGGCCGATCTGTGATCCAGCAGCCTGGGAATGTCCTGGGTGTGCTGAGGGCACTGCAGCCCCCGTGGTGTGAGCATGCAGTGCCAGCTGTGCCAGCTGTGCCAGCTGTGCTGAGCAGTGCCCGCTGTGCCGACCAGTGCCAGCTGTGCCAAGCAGTGCCAACCAGTGCCAGCTGTGCCGAGCAGTGCCCGCTGTGCCGAGCAGTGCCCGCTGTGCCCAGCTGTGCCCACTGTGCCCAGCAGTGCCAGCTGTGCCGAGCAGTGCCAGCTGTTCCAAGCAGTGCCCGCTGTGCCGAGCAGTGCCGAGCAATGCCCGCTGTGCCCAGCAGTGCCCGCTGTGCCGAGCAGTGCCCAGCAGTGCCCGCTGTGCCCAGCAGTGCCAAGCAGTGCCAGCTGTGCCCGCTGTGCCCAGCAGTGCCCGCTGTGCCGAGCAGTGCCGAGCAGTGCCAGCTGTGCCGAGCAGTGCCCGCTGTGCCGAGCAGTGCCCGCTGTGCCCAGCAGTGCCAGCTGTGCCAGCTGTGCCGAGCAGTGCCCGCTGTGCCGAGCAGTGCCCGCTGTGCCGAGCAGTGCCCGCTGTGCCCAGCTGTGCCAGGCAGTGCCCGCTGTGCCCAGCAGTGCCAGCTGTGCCGAGCAGTGCCAGCTGTGCCGAGCAGTGCCCACTGTGCCCAGCAGTGCCCGCTGTGCCGAGCAGTGCCCGCTGTGCCCAGCAGTGCCAGCTGTGCCAGCTGTGCCGAGCAGTGCCCGCTGTGCCGAGCAGTGCCCGCTGTGCCCAGCTGTGCCCACTGTGCCCAGCAGTGCCAGCTGTGCCGAGCAGTGCCAGCTGTTCCAAGCAGTGCCCGCTGTGCCGAGCAGTGCCAAGCAATGCCCGCTGTGCCCAGCAGTGCCCGCTGTGCCGAGCAGTGCCCAGCAGTGCCCGCTGTGCCCAGCAGTGCCCGCTGTGCCGAGCAGTGCCCAGCAGTGCCCGCTGTGCCCAGCAGTGCCAAGCAGTGCCCGCTGTGCCCGCTGTGCCCAGCAGTGCCCGCTGTGCCGAGCAGTGCCAGCTGTGCCGAGCAGTGCCCGCTGTGCCCAGCAGTGCCCGCTGTGCCGAGCAGTGCCCGCTGTGCCGAGCAGTGCCAAGCAGTGCCTGCTGTGCCGTGCCCTTGGGCACCGGGCATGCAGCGGAGGGGCAGGCCGGGCAGGCGGAGCGCGCTGCCCCTGCTCAGGCCCCGCTGTGTCTGTGTTGCAGGTGGATTATGACCGAGCACAGCTGGTCGTCAGCCCGCCGCTCTCCGGCTCGGACACCTACCCCCGGGGCCCAGCCAAGCTACCTCAGAGTCAGAGCAAGGTCAGCTACTCCAGCAGCAGCTACCAGTACCCTCTGGTGTACCACAAGGCGCCCCACTACCACCAGCCTCCCCTGCAGCCCGGCTCTCCCTATATTTCCACCGCCTCGTACCCCAGCTCCCCCAGCATCACGTCAAGTGCTTATCCTCCCCCGAGCTGGGGCTCCTCCTCGGAGCAGCAGCCCTCCAGGGTGTCCCACGAACAGTTCCGAGCTGCCCTGCAGCTCGTGGTCAGCCCCGGGGACCCCCGGGAGTACCTGGACAGCTTCATCAAGATCGGCGAGGGCTCCACGGGCATCGTGTGCATCGCCACCGAGAAGCACTCGGGGAAGCAGGTGGCCGTGAAGAAGATGGACCTCAGGAAACAGCAGAGGAGGGAGCTGCTCTTCAACGAGGTACGGGGGCTGGGGTGGTGCCTCGGGGCTCTGAGGTTCAGCAGCAGCCGTGGGCCAAGAGCCACCATCAGGAGCCAGATTCATCTTTCTGAACGAGGTGAGGAGTCCCACACGCATCTGTGCTCGTATAAATATTGCGTAGCCACTCCAGTTCCAAGTGAGCTGCTTCTCCTCCAGGCCTCAAACCTACGGTGCTGTCCCAGGAGACAGCTGAGAAATGTATCAGTGTCAGGTGCTCAGACGTGGCCCTGCTGCCTTTTCTGTCTGTCTCCTGGCACAGTTCATCCTTCCCAGAGGAGGATCCAAACTAGGCTGTTCCAGAGTGTGTGTGCTGTATTTCTGGCATCCACATGCTGTGTGTTTCCTCTCTGCTTCCTCTCCTGACCATCATCACTCCCTGTGCTTTCTTGATGGTTACTAGGCTAAGAGCTGTGAGTCCCTTTTCCATGGAATTATCTGTGTTAATTCCCACATCTCCTCTCCTGAGTGCTTGCAGCCAGCTCAGAGCCCACAGCTGCTTAAAGGAGACTGTTTGCCCCTTGTGTGTTATTTTACATTTCAGAGCACAGGTTTTCATTTGCCATTTTTTCACCCAGTTTGTTTGGGGCTTGAGAGTAGCTTCTGCAACCTGAAGAGTTTCTCCTTTTTTTAACTTCTTACTCCCTTAAAGCATCTGGTGCAGTGTGTTCACTGCTCCCTTTTTGAGATCACTTGTAAATATCCTGACCAATACCAAAAACACTCCCAAGTTCTCCTGTGAGAATGACCCTTTTAATTCTGTCTTTTGTTTCCTATACACTACAAGTGTGTCTCTCCTCAGTACATGACAGATTGGTTTCTTTAAAACCTTTGAAAACATGCCATTTTTAATTACAATATTAAACAGCAAACTTCACCAGGTTCCTCTTTACCCAGTGCACGACTGTGCTGCTCATTTGGGCTTGGCTTTGCCTCTGCTGGAGGCTCTGGTGGCTCTAGCTGAGCATCTCTTGAGCAGGGACAGCTTGAGGCAGGTCCTGCATGCTGTGCAGCACCAAGCTGCTTCCCTGGCACGCTCCAGCCGCTCGTGTCACCTGGGAGTCTGTTGCAGCAGGGATGGAATCCCTGTGTCTGTGCTGCAGCCCTGCCTGCCTCTCCTCTCTCTGGTGTCTCGGTGCCCTGTGGCCACGGGCGCTGTCTTGGCTGGGCTGCCCTCACCGTGGTGCCAGCTCTGGGGTTTGAGTCACCCCCGTAGCACCCGCAGTGAGAGACTGATGTCTCCAGACATTTTGGGGCGCATTTGCCTGGGTTGGGGCAGGGGTGGCCATGCCCTGGCCAGGCAGTGCCCTGCTCCACAGGCCCCTGGAGCCAGAATCCCAGCCTGGCAGCCGGGACCTGGCATGGCAGCAGTCCCTGGCACGCTGGGACACTGCTCCACTCCTGCCCCAGAGCCCTGCCCGGCCCAGAGGGGCCAAGAGGCTGCAGGTCCCACCAGGGGAAGGGCCCAGGAAGGCCAAGGGCTATTGAAGCCAAACACAAGGCAAACATGTCTTGACCCTACTTTTTCTTGGACTTTCTGAGCTGTGCTGGCCAGGCTTGGTGGCTGTATGTGTCCCTTTCTGTGTGTTTTCTATTTTTCTCTCTTTATCCTTCTTCCAATTCTCCCTTCTCATAATTTTCAAGTAACTTAAAATTGAACTTTAAATCAAATTAAAACCTTAGAGTTTGCCAAGTTGAGTGGGCCAAGTTAATGGCTTTGAGAAGTGTTTTACATGGGTTCGGTGTTGCACAAAACCTTTTACCAGAGTTCTCTGAGTTTTCTTAAGTTGCCAGTGAAGTTTTTTGTTGTTAGATCTATGGAGAATTTCTTGTTGGTATTTGTCCCGTGTGTCTAACTGAAAGTACACAAAAAGCAGTAAGCCTTTTAAATGTCTCTTTGAGTGAGTTCTCTTGGGTCTTACTCCAGCATTCTGTTGAAAATCTGTGCAAAGTACCATTTACTACATGATAAAAATTACTTCGATGTGTTGAGCGATTGATCAGGTCGAAAAAAAAATCTGTTGTACTGAAAGCAATTGGCAATAAAAAACCAATTAAATAAACAGGTCTGTTCCTGCAGGCTGAAATAAAACAATTATCTACTGTTTATACTCTATCAACTAGAGATTCTTTTTTCCTCCTGATGCATTTTCAACAACTGATATTTCTATGTAAATACACTGATTTTGTTTATGCGCTGGCATAAGGATTAGGGAGGATGTGATTCATCACAGATCCTTCCCTCGGCTGCGGTGACAAAGAAGGTCAAAACAAGTGTCAGGTGAAGCTTGCAGCATTGCCAGCTGGTCCCTTTGTGCCTCTGCAGGTTGTGATCATGAGGGATTACCACCACGAGAACGTGGTGGACATGTACAACAGCTACCTGGTCGGGGACGAGCTCTGGGTGGTGATGGAGTTCCTGGAGGGCGGCGCTCTGACGGACATCGTCACCCACACCAGGTGGGCCGGGCTGTGCCCCCCTCACACACACACACAGAGGAGCAGGTGGAGCAGGGACCCGTGCATGCCACGGGGCTAAACCCGTCCCCGTGCTCGCTGGGCTTCCTCAGTAGGGCAGAGCTGCAGATGAGCCCCTGCGGGCAGCAGCCCTGCTGAGCCAAGGGGAAAGGAGCACCTGGGAGGGCCTGCAGCTACATGGGGTCTGCTGACATCTGGGACCTGGTTTAGCACCAGCACAGCTTTTATACATTGCTTCCTAAAACGGCAAAAGAAAAAGAAAAAGAAGTTATTTTCCCTGTTTGGTGATCTGTGCTGTCGGGTTTGCTGTCGTAACCATGTCTGCTCTAAGGGTGATTTCTCCTCACAAAGCTTATCTGCAAACCAAGCCCAAAACATAAGGGGAGAAGTATTTTTATGTCAGAATATTTGTGCTTGTGGTGGAGCACATTCCCATATTTCAGTTAATATCACACCTTTAAAGTAGGAAATTAACCAGCACAAGAGCTGCAGTGTATGGAACTGCTCTGCCTCTTCTCAGGGGAAACATGAGATGTTACTGCCCTCTTTACATCTGCTCTTTGCTCATCTGCTTCTGATAAGCTGGATAAAATGAGATAGGGAAGAGGGATTCTTTATTTAATTTCTTCTTTTTGAATGAAAGGAAATCAAAAGTTTCCACACCAAACCAGTGGGAGAATATTTAGGGGAGCAGGAACAAAAGCAAGGAATTATAAATTAGAAAATTTGTGTTCTCTCCTAGCTGAGTGGTGCTCTTAGATCCTACCAAGAGTTATAACACAGGTGTTTTATTTTTGAGTATTACCTAGCTTATGTGCTGAAATAAATCACAGTATTGCAAGTATTTGCCAAACCATTAAAAGCTGTATCTTAGATGTTTCTGACAGAAGTTTGACAGCAAACAGATGTTCCCAGGACACCACTTCTTAAGAGCTGTCATCTGTTTTTTAACTCAAAACAGTAGTTTCTTAATCATCTGGGTGTTTTGTTTTTTTTTACATTGCATGACCTTTCCTCAAAGCTTCTGCTAAAATACTGCAAATGGCACACCAATTAAAGCAGAAGTCTCCACGGGTGTTCTTCTGCTCGTGTAAAAGAGGTGCTGGGGACATCAGGGATGGGACAGTGGCACCAGGGTGCCCAGCCCATCCCATGCCAGGCATTGCACTGCAGCTGAGAGAATGACCCCGGAATGGGGTTTTTCAGCTGTGCCCAGAAATGAGGACTCTTGTTCCTTTTTCTGCTGGAACACCCAGAATATTTTTATAGAAGGCATAAAAGTGCTCTCAGAGCTACAGCCCAGGGCCCGATGTTTTGCCTACTCAATTGAGGGTGTTTTTCCTCATATTTATTCCACACCTGTTTCCATGCCAGTAGTGAAGCCTGCTTGGCAGGCAGAGCTTACTGTGAGTAAGGCATTGCCGTGGTTTCCCAGAGGGAGGGCTGTGCTTTCCCCGGCTGCACACCGCTCCTGGCTGTCGCGGTGCCGCCGGGAGCTGATCCCGAGCTGATCCCGAGCTGATCCCGAGCTGATCGCGAGCTGATCCCGAGCTCCCGGTGCTGTGCGCGGAGCCGTGCCCTCCCGTGCCGGGCTGAGCTGTGTCGTCCTTGCAGGATGAACGAGGAGCAGATCGCCACGGTGTGCGTGTCCGTGCTGCGCGCCCTGTCCTACCTGCACCACCAGGGCGTCATCCACCGCGACATCAAGAGCGACTCCATCCTGCTCACCAGCGACGGCAGGGTGAGCACGGGCTGCGGCGAGCCTGCTGGGACACGGCCCGGGCAGGGGGGACACGGCCCGGGCAGGGGGGGACACACAGGGAACACAGGAAGGGGTGACACACATAGGTAACCCACGAGGGCGATGACACACAGGTAACCCTGGAGGGGGGTGACACACGGGTAGCCCTGGAGGGGGGTGACACACAGGTAACCCTGGAGGGGGGTGACACACAGGTAACCCTGGAGGGGAGTGACACACAGGTGACTTGTTAGAGGGTGTGAATAACTTGTGGCAGAGCTGAATCCAAGAAACACAAGCCTGGGGTCACTGGTGATTGGCATCTGTGCTGCAGGCAGTCCCTGGGGAGGGATGGAAGCCTCAAAGGAAACTAAAGCACAGGAAACTGTGCAGTAAAGCTGATGATCAGGTGATGGGAGACCTCTGTTTGGGTCTACAGATGCCTTTCCAAAACCACTTCCTTTCTACCACACTTAGTTATCATTTACTTAGCAGCTTCTGTACACGTGCTCTGCTTCCCTACGCTAGCTGGGAGGCCCAGCATCAATCTATGCAAATAGGAAATAATGTGCATTACTGCTGAAAGCCTCCCCAGATAGTAAGAGTAGCTCTCACACTTACTTCCCAGATGCTTGATAAAACCTGTCCCACACTTGCATGTACCCCACTTGCTGTGTCTTTGTGTTGTTAATGAGCAGGGGGAGAAGGGGACAGAATGCTGCACATGACTTGCTCACAAGTGGTTTGCTTTGCACACAAAGAAATTAAGGGTTGCTGCACTGGCCTTACACTCCTGTCTAAGGCAAGACCTGGAGGGTTGGGCTGAGCCCAAGAGCTCTGGTTTGGAACCAGATCTCTGGATCTTGCCCTTCCTCCCCAGGCTGGTCTGACTCCGTAGCCAAAGGCTGGCCTGTCTAAGTTGATGCCCAACTCACCAAGGGAGAGGGATTTTCTTCCTGCAGCAGCCACAGGCTGCTCCTCTTAATCCTGCCAAGGAAAGACAATCCCACGTGTGTAGGAGTTTTTCAGTTGTGATTTCAGTCCATGTTGCTGGAATAACATCTGATCTGTGCTCGGGATCTGCATACAGTGCTTCATTATACTCATTACTCCAGTCCTTATTATCTGCATTGCAGATTTCTTCATGGCTGTGTTGTGCAATTATCTTTTTTTAGAAAATCGTTGTCTTTTATGTACTCCAATGAGCAATAGATATGCAAAACCTCTTGTGCTCCTATAAAAGAAGATTGGACTCTGCTTCCAAAATATGCATTATTTCTTCCATTCTTCATCCTGTAAACTGAAAAATACATTTAGCGTGGAGAGCTTGGCTATTATTGGCTTTGTTTTAGAAATACCAACAATCATTTCATAATTTTGTTAAAAATAATACCCATAACTTTAAAAAAAAGTAGTGTCTGTGCTGAATCCAAAAGAAAACAAGTGAGTGCTGACAATGAGCCTACACAATGCAGGGATTTATGCAGCTTCCCACTCCAGTTGTCCTGGGGCTGTTTGGGCTCACTCTGTATCCCCAGACACAGAGCAGTTGATGGGACACACAGCCTGTGGACCTTGGGCATGGGTCACCACTGGACTGTGAGGTTAGGAAAACGTCCAGGAAAATCCCTTGGAGAGCTTCCAGGCCTCCAAGTAAGTACATGGAGGGTAAAGAAAGATTCTAGCCTTAAGGATCAAGCTCTTTCTGGAAGGGGGTGATGCCACCAACCCTCAGACCAGCTTGTTGTGGAATTTTCACCTTGGCATTGTACAGCGACAGAGAGGGGGAGGTGATAATTTTCCATAATTTTTGTTGTTAAAAAAAAAACAGTCATAAAAGTGTGAGCCAGGCACATGATGCAGCAAGAGCTGCTCTCCGGAGTGCTTGTGTATGCCATTATTTCTATTTCAGGTCACTGCCACAGCTACTCAAGGACAGCAGGTTAACTCTCTGGCAAGGAGGCTCGTACCCTCCCCTGCCTCCAGCTTTGCTCTCCTGCTGCCTGAGGATGGCAGCTTCTTAGTGACAGTCCCCAGCGTGAGGTCCTGGGCCTGGCAGAACGGTGGAAGGGGTTTTGTTGTTGTTTTCTGTGGGTGGGAAAAAGGGTGAATGTCACTTGTTTCCCACATTTTCTGGCAAACTCAGAGATTGTACAAACTGGTACGAGCCACAGGAGGGGTGGGTGTCACTTGGAATATGTGTATTACTGGGTATCACATGTATAACTGCAAGCATGGGGCTTCTGTTTGGAATATTTTGTTTTCCTTTTATTTTCAAGTGTTATAAGCCATCTATCACCTCCCCATCCGTTGCTGGTGGAGAGGCAATGGGCTGTGACAGATGATACCAGGAATGAGCAGCACTGCCACTCTCCTCCATCTCCCCTTCATTGTAATGAGCTGTGTGTTCCCGGGGCTGTCCTGCCCAGACACTCCTCCAGAGCTGCTGTCCTGTCCCAGGAAAGCACTGCAGCTCCATCCCTGTCCCTGCAGCTGCAGCTGCTTGGAGGGGCTTGTCCTGTTACTCAACAGGGGCTTTTACTTCTTCTTTTCACAGATAAAATTGTCTGACTTCGGGTTCTGTGCCCAAGTGTCAAAGGAGGTCCCCAGGAGGAAGTCCCTGGTTGGGACACCCTATTGGATGGCACCAGAGGTGATATCCCGCCTGCCCTACGGCACTGAGGTGAGCACAGGCCACTCCAGAGGGAATGTCCCAGCTCCCTGTGGCACTGAGGTGAGCACAGGGCACTCCAGAGGGAATGTCCCAGCTCCCTGTGGCACCGAGGTGAGCACAGGGCGCTCCAGAGGGAATGTCCCAGCTCCCTGTGGCACTGAGGTGAGCACAGGACACTCCAGAGGGAATGTCCCAGGAGGGGCTATCCCAAGTCCCTACAGGAGGCAGGTGGGCACAGCACCACCTGTGGAGCTGTGTCAGAGCTGTGCAGGTTGGGAACATTTGCACAGCTCTGCTGAACAGCAGCGGTGACGTTTGCCCCAGAGTGCTGCATCGTGCCTGCTTTGGAAGTGTTTTCCCAGGATGAAGTTATTAAATAACAGCTCCATTTAGCACTCTGAGCAGTGCAATGCTTTTACCTATTTGGGCTCGGGATGCTGTAGTAAGGGGAAGTGCCTCGTTTGCACACTGTGAAAGGCCCTGTGCTGCTGTTTAACACTGCGGGCTGGAGCTGCAGTGCAGGTGGGCACAGCTGCCTGTGCCAAGCAGCAGCCACCTCCCAGCCCCTCCTGCCCAGCCCGGTGCCACCAGCGTGTGCACAGGGCCCCTCTGCTGTCATGCTGCCGGTCCCCCCTCCGGAGGAGTGCCAGGAAAGCACGGCTGCTGGAGGCTCCCAAACCGGGCCAGCTGGCACTGCCACCCTCAGTGCCAGGACTGGTGGCACACGGGCTCCTTCCTGGCAGTCACTGCTGCCATCAGCAGGGGGACGGGGGTGGGAGAAGCCCCTCTGCGGGAGCGGTAGCAGTGACAGCTCCCCTGGGGACGCGGCTGCCTCTGCGCCTGCCTGGGCACGGAGCTGCGCGGGGCTCCACCCTGCCCGCCGCAGAGCCGGGACACGCCGTGTTTGCCCTCAGCTTCACCGCACACAGCTGTGCAGAGCACACATCTGGAAATACCACGGGGGGGATGAGCTGGGCAGGAGCTGCTCCATCCTCGCACTGCTCTGGCACCGCACAGGAGGAGCACCCTGCAGGCACTGCTCTCCACCCAGGATCTGTGCTGTTGTAGAAGACATTCCAGAGATAATAGCATCAACTATTAGTAGCCCATTAATAGCTTAGGGGGATTATAAAGTGGATGAACTTAGGGCTGCATTAAGTTTCCCCACCAGAAGGGAAAGGGGAAAAAAAGGGATTTAAGCTAAAAGATAGTGCTGGCAAAAGAGCAAAAGCAGAATGAACTGGCCCTGACTGTATTTGGGTTGGCAAATGACAGGAATTACAGTCATCAGAGGACTAGGATTCTGGAGCAGCTCTGCAGCAGGCCAGGACTAAGAAAAAAAAATTTTTTTTTTTTGAGCTGGAGCTGAATCACTTTCCAAAGGTGTTACATAACGTGCTACCTGTGGTGGCTGTAAACAAGCCTGGCTGTAGTGAGTGTTTGCATTTGCCTTGGGGTCTTGAACGGAGTTCCCATAGTCTTTAAGCTCCGGGGGGATAGAGGAAGTGATTCCAGAGCAGTGAAGCTGCAGCAGCTGCAGAGGCAGCCTGGGGCTGGCGCTCAGTGGGTGCAGTCAGTGCAGCTGGAATGCAGGGCAGCAGGACACAGCCTCTCCCAGGCGTGGGGCTTCCAGTGGGCAGCACCTGGGCCAGCTGCAGAGCTGCTCTGTGAGCTCTGCTGCTCTGTTCTGTCAGGCACTCTGCCAGAGGGAAGGTCATGGCTGGCCGCGTGAAAACCAAAGACGGATGGTGCTGGCCCGCGGTGCCCGTGAGCCCTGTGTGTGTGTGTGTGTTGCAGGTGGACATCTGGTCCCTGGGCATCATGGTGATCGAGATGATCGACGGGGAGCCCCCGTACTTCAACGAGCCGCCGCTGCAGGCCATGCGCCGCATCCGGGACAACCTCCCGCCCCGCGTGAAGGACACGCACAAGGTCAGCCTGCCCTGGCGCCGGGCCTGGGACACCGCAGGCACAGCTGCCCCCCCAAACCGTAACTCACACTCTGAGGGGCCCCCTGAGCAGAGGGTCCCACACAGGGCCCCCGTGGGGAGGAGGAGAGGCCGAAGCCGTCGGTCACGGCCGGGTTGTGCCCGACCCTGGCACTGTTTGCAGGCAGTGATGGCAAAGGGAGCTGGGCACAGCCTCACGCTCCCTGTGCTTCCCACCCTGCCCGAGGGCCAGGGCAGCTCGGCTCACCGCCCTGCTGCCGGTGGGCGAGGTGCCAAGGCCTTGGGGCACCTCCCACTTAGGGGGTGTTTCCATCAGACCCGAGCCCCCAGCCTACCTTAATGCTGTTCTGCGCCCAGTGACACCCAAATACTCCAAACACAGCAAAAACCCGCAGCCCTTCTGCTCGGCACAGCTGCTGCAGGGGGAAGATCAGAGCATCCCAAAGCAAGCAGCGTGCACAGAGCCAGCACAGCTGAAGGGGCTCTTCTGCCCACCCTAACGCCAGTGCGGTGTTCCAGGTCTCCTCGGTCCTGCGGGGCTTCCTGGACTCGATGCTGGTGCGGGAGCCGTCGCAGAGAGCCACGGCGCAGGAGCTGCTGCGGCACCCCTTCCTGAAGCTGGCCGGGCCCCCCTCCTGCATCGTGCCCCTCATGAGGCAGCACAGGCACCGCTGAGCCTGTCCGGGAAGGGCTCGGAGCAGAGCCCGGCTCGGGGAGCGCGGGGCCCGCGGGCAGGGAGGAGGAGGAGGAGGAGGAGGAGAGCCTGGAGGAGGAGGAGGAGGAGAGCCTGGAGGAGGAAGGCAGCCCCGCGGGTACAGGGAAGGCCGTGTACAGAACCGCCGAGGGCGGGCCGCGCTCCCTGCCCCGCCGCGCCGGCCCGGGCTCCGCCGGACAGCGGAGCTGCACCGCGGGCTGCACTCCTGCTCCCGAAGAACACTTTTCTGACAAAACAAAGCACTTTTTATCTCGGTCAGAGCAGCGCAATGTATTTTGCAAGAAGTTTGTAATTTTCTGTACAGTACGTTTTGATAACTTGCAGTACTTTGTCATGTAACTGTTGTGTTAGTTAAGTAATAAGTGTAACTTAGCGACAATTTCAGAAGATGAAGTTTCCTACTTTTTTTAACCCTTTTGAAAACAGGAGAAAAAAAAAAAAAAAAAAAAAAAAAAAAAAAAGAAACCACAGCCACCTTTAGGAAGTTGAGAGGTTTTCAGAGTTCCCATGGGGTGAGGAGGGGGCCCATCCTGCCCGGGCAGCTGAGGGCGGAGGGAGCACTCGGTGCAGCCCCAGGCCCCGGTGGGTGTCCCCTGTCCCGGGCTGGAGCGATCCCCCCTGCCCAGCCCTGCTCCCCTCTCTTTCCGTGCCACAGCTCTGGCCGTGCAGAGGGACAGCAGAGGGCTCCTGCCAGCCCGGAGCAGCCTGGGAAGCGCTGTGGGAGGGGACGGGACGGGATGGGATGGGTTGGGATCCATGGGATGGGTTTGGATGGGTTGGGATGGATGTGCTGCCAGGCGTTTGCCATAGAGGAGAAGTCGTGCTGCTGTCTAGACCTTTCTGAATGTTGATGCAACAGTTGACTACTGCGGTACAATTTTGTGTTATTTGTTGGATGACTTTGCATGTTAACTGTAGGCCTAAATAGGTTTGCCTTTAAAATTTTTAGAAGTGCTTCATAATTACTTCGGTGAGAAACTAATTTTTATTTATTAACGATTAGTTGTTTTTAATTCTGTATAATACAAAAGCCATGTTTTTCAAGTTTGTTTTTTTTTCTTACTGACCTCATTTTATGGTATCTTTAAGAACCACAAAGCCAACTTTGTGAAAACACAGTTTCTTTCTTATGAAACTTCATAGTTAATAAATTAATTGTTATTTATTGTAGTAAATTATAACCAAACATCTACACCTGGCAGGAGCTGTTGCTTAAAGATCTTCCTCTGGGAGAAAAGAGTTGCCAATAGTAAAAAAGCTCCTTTAGTTCTGCCCTTAAAGAATATTTGGAGGGAGAGAAGCAATTTAAAAAAACACAAAAAAAGGAAAGAAGGAGGTAAGGATGATCTGGAGCATGGAATGGCTGTTCTTACATCCGTGTCTTATCCCCCGTGCTCTCTCCCCAGCCCTGTTTGCACAGTTGAAGAAGACACTGAAGGAAATGTTTGGCTCCCGGAGCCCACCCAGCAGGGAGCACCCCCAGCCTCCCAGGGCTCTCTTTTGTAGTCTTGACAACTCAGGAAACCAGGCTGCACCAGTCCAGGCAACGGCACAACTTAATACTAGCTACAAAATTACCTTTTTTAACCATCTTTGAATAAAAAAGGGGGTTGGGGGGAGTTTTTTCTTCAATATTCAGCACATTTTAGGCTGTACAAGTGAAGAATTTTCTGCAACTTTCTTATCATTAGATACTTTAAGCAGTGTTCATCGAGTTTACTGACAGTTTTGTCGATTTCAAAGGGTTTTTTTGTGAACACCAGCTACTGGTGAGACAAATGCACATGCAAGTTAAATAAATTAATTAATAAACACTTGAAGCTTCAGTGTGGTTTTTTTTTCCCTATACCTTTGTTTCTGCTTTACACATTTGACCCAGTCCCACAGTACTGGACCAAGCAGATAATAAAGGAAAAAATGTGTTCTTATTTTATATATATATATATGTATATATATATACACACACAAGATCCACATGTATGATACACGTATGTATATAAATAGTGATTTACAGAGCTGCCCCAAGTAATTTCTGTCAGTGCATTTCCACCTTCCTTTCTCTATCCCCTAAATAATCCCTCTCTTTTTTGCCTTACACATCCCCAGTTTTTAGCTCCCAGCTGTTGACCTCTCACACTACAGGCAGCAGTTCTTCCCAGTTTCCCAGCAGCACCACTCAGCTGATGAATCTACAATGTTATTTGCTACCCTCAAGTCTTACAGGTGAGGATTTCTGTTACTTTTGGTTTCTGACATCAGTAAATACTTCAAAGTGCATTGTAAAAATGTAATGCCATCACCTAAAAACAGAGATAAGGCACGTGAAGAGCATCCCTTCACTCAGAAGCTGAGCCCATATCCCAGTGGAATTATTCCCCCCATCACCAAGGAATGGTGGCTGTTTCTGAGCTCACAGTTCTAAAACCACTCCCAAATACTCCTCACCGTGGTAGCAGAGGCCAGGACATTGCCTGGCTATGTCAGCCCCCTCCTCAGCAATACATCAATAAGTGATAATTAAAGTTCTAATCACAAGTACTGCGTAAGTCATTAGCAGCTGCTTTAGCAAGTGCCTAATTATTACAGGTCCTGGCAGAGCTCAGTAGGTGATAAGGTGTATTTATCCACCTTCCGCTGCTGTGTTCATAAACAGCCAGAAAGCAAAGCTTTCAATTTGCAGCTCACCCATAAAAAGCCATCAATAAATGAAAGCTAAATACAAAATTAAATCACAACAAAGTGCTGCCATCCTGAAGATGCTGCTGCAGTTTGACAAGCAGGAGGGAAGCGGGACATAATCGCTCTCATAAATAATTTTTCATAAATAGGCTTGAAAAGCTTAAAGCAATGGAGAATTCAGATAAATTTTAGTAAATGTGAGCAAAAGGATGGAGAGAATTGAAAGATTTTAAAAGGTTTTCACCCAAAACCTTAAATAACTTTTCAATCAAGATACATCAGTCTGGGACACAAACTGTCACTGACATTAAATTAATGTTTCTTTTTTCTTTCTTCCCCAAAAACATTTTGGTCCAATAAAAAAAAAAAAAAATCTGTCAGTTCAGAAAACCAAGAAACTAATGATTGCATTCCTGGAGTTCTGTTCCTAATAGCTTACAGACCACTCAGCCCCTGAAGGTGATGCCAGGTGCAGCCCCCCGAGCGGGCACAGGAGCAGCAGCAGCTCTGGGGCTGTCCCCGTCCCACTGGCAGCAGGGCAGAGCTGTGGCTGAGGCAGGGACGGTCCCGTGGGTGCCCCGGGGTGCCAGGGACAGCTCTGGGGCCATCACACAGCGTGTGTCCCTGTGCAGCCCCGGGCTGGGATCGCTGTTCCGGCGGGCTGCAGCAGGGGAACGCGCCGGGGATGACCCCCGAGCGGGCAGGGCAGGGCACAGCCCCCTCCCGGAGCAGCCTGGGCAGCTGTGTGTGTCCCCAGCAGCCCAGCCCAGCCCAGCCCTGCTGCCTGCAGCCGCCCCCCGTGAGCCCCTGAACTCCCCTTCCAAGCTGGGAATGTCCCCGAGTGCCTGGCATTGCTCCACCTGGAGCCTTCTCCCGTCTTTCCCACAGCCCCTGCCAGAACGGCCTCTCCAGGAGACAAAGGCGGGCCAGGGGCTCCTCTGGCTCCTCAGCTCGGCTGTTGGCTTCCTTTTTGTGTTTGGTTATTCCTCGGGAGGTCACAGCGGCAGATGTGCCAGGCTGACGGGAGCTGGCTAGGGCCAGGGGCTCCTCTGGCTCCTCTGGCTCCTCTGGCTCCTCAGCTCAGCTGTTGGCTTCCTTTTTGTGTTTTGTGACCTCGGGAGGTCACAGCGGCAGATGTGCCAGGCTGACGGGAGCTGGCTGGGAGAGCCTTCCTGGCCCCAGGGCACACAAGGCTGAGGCAGGACAAAGCTCCTCTCTATTAGGGATGAACCTTTAATCCTTTTACTCACCCTCCTGCTACCTCTGCCTTTTCCTGACTGCCTCTAAAAGAACCTTTTCTTGTCTTTTTTAATTACCAGCTTATTGTAGGCAGTGGCACTTGGCCAGTCTAAAGCTCACCCAGGACCCTTTCACTGCAGCTCTGAAGGAAAAGGGCAAAGCCACAATCATCGTTAGTGCCGTAATTGGCTTTTTGCATCCAAATGAGAAAACAGCTGAGCACAGCACAGAAATGAGACCAGGAACAAGGCAGGACTAAAGGCTCATGCTGCATCCACCTTCATCAAAAAACCCATCAATTTTGGAGGAGACTACAGCATTAAAGAACAGTTAAGTTTCTTCTCTTGCCTTTTTCCAACACTGAAATTACTATTTTTGATTGTTTTCAGCTGAAAGAAAACAATCAAGCCTCTGTTTGAATTAAATCAGTTTTAGAAGAAGGAAGTATTTTCCACACCCTAAACTGACACAAGGCCTGGACTAACTCCTGCTGAGGTAACACTGGAGCCAGGTGGAGCCAAGGGCTCAGTGGGAATTGGACTGTACTGGAATAAAACACGTCACTGCCCACACAACACTCAGGAAAAACAACCAAGAGACAGGAGATAATTAGGGACAACCAACAAATGACAGAATACTGAACCACCACCATGTCTCACCAAGCCATTTGCAGCACAACCACTGCTGGAAATAAATCCTACACGTGCCATCCACTCAGAGGATGCATTTTGTGTTCTGATTCCATTGGTACTGTGGAGCGAGGACAAAGCATTACAACATTGCAGATTAAGAAGGCAAATCAAGCATTATGTGTGTACATGTTTTAATTAATTTTAAAAATTCTCTACATTTAAGGATAGATTTCAAGGGTTCCCTTATATTTTTCTGTTACATTAGATTACACCTGAATAATCTGCATAGTAACTTTAACATTACTGTTTTCTTTTTCTTGTTTTTTTTTTTTTTTTTTTGTTTGTTTTGTTGTGAAAATTATCAGTTGCAGGTAGCAATGTAACATCTCAACCACAATCACAACACGTGCAGGATGCCCAGCCAGAAGCATTTCTCAGTTGACTTGCAGTAGCACGGCACTTTATAATTTGTGTATCAATACTTTTTTTTTTTACTTTTTTTTTTTCTAAGTTTAGTTCAGATGTGGCTCAAGAAGCAAAAACAAACTTTCTTCACCCAATCTCAAGTGTGGGGTCAGCTCCACAGCTGTGATCTGCTCCACTGGAGTTACTGACCTTGAATTTTATTTTTTTTTCCCCAAAGCACACCTGCATTTGCCTCCATGCTTTTCTTAACATGAGTGCAAACTGGGGGATGTGGTTTGAGTCCCTTCACTAGAGGGCCTGAATGAGCCCTGTGCAATGGCTCTGTCTCCCAGCCCTGCTTCCTGCACAGACAGGAACGTGGAGGGCTGAATGCTCCAAAGGTGATGCAGGGGGAGGTAAGAACCTCTGGAGATGGGAAAAAGGGAAAAAATAAATAAAACAAGAAAGCTAATTGTGCTCCCAGTGTGAAACTCTGACATGTGAAGTGTTTCTGTTTCCAGATGATCAGCCCAGCTGCTTAAAGAAGGTATTCAAACCACCTACAGGCACCTCAGACACTGATTCTCCTTACAGAGGCTGTGTTAAAGCCAAGCCTTAGCCTGAGTGTCTCCATGAAATACTCAGGATTAGGTGCTGTGAATACCATCCCTTGCCCCCCAGAACGTTTTCTCACCCACAGAAAAAAGTGCTTTTGCTGTTTCTACCTGATCAATGCTCGGGTTGCTCGGTCCTGCTCCTACCCCATGTGTTTGTACTGAGATCTGTCCCGAGGGATCTGCACCTGGCTGGCTGTCAGCTTGTGGTGGATGTGGTAGATGCCGAGGGTGATCACGATCACCAGCCCCAGGATCAGCCCCAGGATCAGGGGCAGCGTTTCTTCCAGCTGCTCCCTCTGGTCCACCGGGCACTTGTGTTCTGCAGGGGAACAGAGAGGGGAGAGGGGAATGCTGAGACTGTGCAGGGGAAGAGGGACATGGATGAGACTGTGCAGGGGAAGAGGGACATGGCTGAGACTGTGCAGGGGAAGAGGGACATGGATGAGACTGTGCAGGGGAAGAGGGACATGGATGAGACTGTGCAGGGGAAGAGGGACATGGCTGAGACTGTGCAGGGGAAGAAGGAGGGGAAGAGGGACATGGCTGAGACTGGGCAGGGGAAGAGGGACATGGAGGGGACTTTGCAGGGGAAGGGAGAGGGGAAGAGGGACATGGCTGAGACTGGGCAGGGGAAGAGGGACATGGAGGGGACTTTGCAGGGGAAGGGAGAGGGGAAGAGGGACATGGCTGAGACTGGGCAGGGGAAGAGGGACATGGAGGGGACTTTGCAGGGGAAGGGAGAGGGGAAGAGGGACATGGCTGAGACTGGGCAGGGGAAGAGGGACATGGAGGGGACTTTGCAGGGGAAGGGAGAGGGGAAGAGGGACGCGGCCGGGACGCTGCGCGCTGCGCTGCCGGCGCTCCCCGGTCACGGCTCCGCGCAGGACGGAGCGGCCGCAGCTGCCGGCGGAGCCCTGGGGAGAAAATCAATTGCTTTGGAGCAAAGTGGAACCACTCACAACACGGAGAGGCTGCATCTATCAAACCAGCCCACGCACTGGAAAAACACTTCCATGCCATGAGCTCAGCCCCCTCTGGCACACATCGATGGCCGTGTTGGGAACGGGGCAGCCAAAGCCCAGGGTTCCTGGGTGACTGAAGAGCTGCTTTGTTCATTCAGGCAGACTCTGGGAGGCCTCGGTGCCAGTAAGGCTTTAATTCTGCACCAGACCCACCCTGCACATCACCCAGAGATTCCCCTCTATCTGCAAGATGGCAGAGGTCCAATAGCACCGCTGTCCCTCTCCGCAGGGACCTGGCACCAGCCCTGGCAGAGCACACACAGTGTGTGTGTTTGGCAGAGGTCCAACAGCACCGCTGTCCCTCTCCAGGAGCTCCGCAGGGACCTGGCACCAGCCCTGGCAGAGCACACACAGTGTGTGTGTCTGTGTCAAACAGCACCCCAGCACCCACACTGTCCACCAAATACAGCAAAGGAGCAGCAGAAGCAACGTGAGCCCCGCCAGTGTTCTTGTCTCTCTGATGAGTCTTTGCCACAGCCTAATAAACCACTAGAAAATAGTGATACAATGGGAAAATACTTTTCTGTTGAGCTTGGAAAGGTCACTAAGGTCAGGAAGCATGGTACACTGGTAATCCTGGCTCTGCCCCCTTACACTTCCAGGGCCTACTGCAGGCCAGAGTGACAGGATCATGATGCACTTTTCCCCCCCACAGGATTGTTGCTTCTCCGTGCTGATGGACAGGCAGGCCCCAGGCTGCTGAGATGGGGCTGCCAGGCTAAAAAGAAGAAAAGTGCCAGTTCTGGGGGGAAAAAAAGGGGTATGTGATACAGGAAGGACAATTCTGTCTTCATTGTATTAGAAATGTGTTGAAAACAACGACAACTTTAAGGGAAAAAAAATAAAAAGGAAAATAGAAAGGCTGTGTGTTAGATGAACAAATACAAAGGGCACCACCAATTCCCCCCCTTGCTAAAGACTGTCCAGATGGGTCCCCCGGGCAGCTGATTGCAGAGATCTGCAATAACCAGGAAGAGCAAACGCTCCACAAATCTCACAGCATGTGGCAAAGAGCAGGAGAAACCCAGAGAGCCCCAGGCCCAGGCAGGAGGTGACAGCAGGGACCCATCTCCAGCAGTGCCAGCACCTCCAGGAGCTCCACCAAGTCCTGGAGTGCAGCCTCCTCCCAGCCACGGCATCAGGAAACACTTCAAGCTGTAAATGAGGTGAAACAAAAAAAAGCAAAAGTGGGATGTTGTCTAACACTAAAGAATGTCCTTTTCAGTTCCAGTTGCTCACTGTTTCACCAGAGGAGTGATTAATCACCAGGACTGAGGCACAGGCGATTCAGCAATTGCTGCAATGCAGGGGTTTTGTTTGTTTGTAGTAAGGAGAATGGGGGGAGAAATCCTGATGATTACTTAGCTCCCAAAACTGGGTTTCTGGTGCTGCGTGGAATTGTTCCCAGTTTAGGATGCTAAGGCCTGAGCAGCTCACAGGGACACAAGCCCAGGCTGAGCTGACTCACAGGGCAGTGCTGTGGGGCCAGGGCTGCTCTGACCCCACTCCCCACAGCTGCAAAGCAGCACCGTTCCCATGGGAAGGATCCAAGCTCCAGGAGCTCCTGTGCACCCCCCACACGGCTGCAGACAGGGTGTGCTCAGCTGCCAATGAGCAGGAGATCACTCTGGCTGGACACTGATTTTTGCTTAGCTGAAACGCAAGAGAAGATGGAAATAGAGCTGCTGGAACCCAGCTGGGAGGATTCCCCGTGCTCATTCCCCAAACAGGAACACTCCAGGAGAACAGGCTGGATGTGGGGGGCTGCAGCCAATGGAGAAGGCAAAGCTAAAAGCACCAGTGCAGAAAACAGACCCAGCTCTAAAGCACCCACTTGTAACATCTGAATTCCACAACATTTTGCCAAAGCAAACCGGCTGCAGGGCACAAAACACACCAGAGGACGTGGCCAGAGATCTGTGGTCCACTGAAAGCCACAGCTGTGTTTAAGGGTCTGTGTCACAACTCAAAAAGGTGTCAGCTCCTGCAAGCAACCAAGGAAGAGAGTTCTTTATTGACACTATTTTTAAGAGGATTAAAATAAAATAATAAAGAAAGCCAACAGGAAGGAAAAAAAAAAAAAAGCATTCAGCAAAGGTGTCAGTCTCCAGCAGCACATCCCCAAACGCAGCTGGAGCCACTGCACCTCCCTGGGCAGAGCAGCTGCCTCTGTCCTATCCACACCTTCTCCCCACCAGAAACACCCATTGTCCCCTTTTGGAGCAGGTCACCAAAGCCTGGCTCTTTGGAGACTGCAGGGAATGGGGGACCCAGTATGGAGGCACTGGGAACTGCAAAGCACAAGCACATCTGCAGCAGGAGTGAGGCCTCTGCAGGGAGGGTGAATTCGCTATTTTAACATTAGTATCATGTTGATCTACATATTTTTATGACAAATAAAAATACTTTCACATTTGTAACAAGGTACTTTAACATTCATACAGCATTTTTTCACCCCAGGAATTCAAATGAAGCGTTTTTCACCCCAAGAATTCCAAGCAAAGGCACTGAGGTCCACAACACAGCAGGGAGGCAGGCAGGCAGCATGCATCATTCCTGCTCCATCAGCACAGGAAAAGGAAAAGGGGGAACAGGAGGAGACAAGGGTTTGCATCAAGTCCATGGCAGGCAAATTTGGATGCTCAATCCCCTCAAATATGGGTAGGTTGATGCTTGACAAACAGAGAACCACCGCACTGGGAACAGCTATGATTGCAAAATTAATGACCCTGCAGGAAAACAGCCCTTTCTGTCAAATTTTCCTCAGTATTACACTCCAGGTCACAGGATCTCAGCATTTCCCAGATTACTGGGGTTTACCCTCAGTGCACGGAAACAAGAAGGTCCCTGGTAATGAAGAGGAAGTTCGGGCGAGGCTGGGAGCTCAGCTGCACCCCGAACTGCGGCGGGGTCACCCCTCCGGCAGGGTGGTGTCACCCCAGTGCAACGCCCACTGCAGACGGATACAGAGGAGGTGTTCGGGTGCGCTCCCCAGCGCTCCTTTGTGCTGCGCCTGCTCCCAGGCTCACGTACTGCCACGGTTTCTATGGTGAGCGCTCGCCCAGCTCCAGCACCGGGCTGTGAAAGCACCCGGGAGCCCATTTTCCCCTTCCAGAATCCTTCTGCAGCGCACACACGGCACAGCGCCCTCCCGCAGGCACCAGCACAGGGACTGTCCAACGGGGGAACCAGCCCGGACAAGGGCTTGGGATCTTGAGACGGGGGTTTCTAAGTAAACACTTTAAAAAATTAAAGACAGAGAAACCAGGTGTTTTTAAAAAAGTGGCCGCATACCTTGGAGCAAAGGACCCTTTAGAGAATGTGGCCCTCAAGTGGGAGGTCACAGCTCCCTCTGAGCCACCCCAGCATCAGCTGTGGTATCCCTCTGTATTACTATTTTTCATCATATTGCTTCAGATTGGAATTTTTAGATATAAAATCAAAGAACTGACAGTCTCTCCGGGGTTCTTTCGTCAGTTTAAATCTTCTCCTACCCTCTTGATCCAGCTCTCGTTTTACTCATCTTCTAAGCTGAAAAATGTACACACACTTCCCCTATTAAAAAAAAAAAATTAGCAAATTCTGCGAGAAAAAAAAAATCTGCTGCTTCTCTATTGAAAAATAAAAATTTAAATAAATAAATAAATAAATGTGGATTTGTGAAGGTTGGAAGCAGTGTCTCAAAAAAAAAAAACCAAACAAAAATACTCTAGCATGTGAATTTCAGCATTCAAAAAAACCAAAGACTATCCAATCATTCTCTACAAGCTTTTTAACCTATCCCTGCCAGGACAGTGTCAGGACTAATGAAGAAACCTTCCCCCATTTCTTTGTGGAAAAAGGGCCCCGACCCTCCTGTGTCTTGGTGATTCTTCTGCTCTAGCAGGTCTCTTTCTCTACTCCAAAATATTTCAGAATGTTTTGTAGCTTGTTCATAATTAATAGGAATTTTACCTAATGGGAAATTAATGAAGCAAAAAGGAGAAGGCTAATTACTGTAATTTGAGATTGGCAGTGACTCTCAGAGCCCACAAAGGATCCTGTTCTGCCGTGTGTGTGCTGAGGACGAGCTCAGCTGGAGGGAACGCGCCGCTGGGAGAGCAGCAGTGCCCTGGATGGAGCTCCCTTGATAAATCACCTCCCAGCACCTCTGACCACCCCTCCAGGTGCTCTCTGCTGCTTAACTTCCAGTGGAATTCAACAAAAAGGAGTGTAATTGAATAATGAGAGCAACAACTACAAAAACCCCATTGAGCTTGACAAAGAGAGAAGCCATGCTGTCCTCTGGAGGAGGAATTCCCTCCGTGTGTTTAAAGATTGCTAAACCAACATCATCTCTTTGTGTGCTGGAAAAAGAAAAGCCCACCAAACTACAGCAACAAAAGAGAAAACAAAATAGAACCAAATTTGCTGCCTGAGAGGAATGAGCATATCATGAAAACAGCAGGTAGATTCCCTTGGCAGTGAGCCCCGAGTTTGGTTGTTTTAACTGGGAGCTCTAGGACTTCACGAGTTTGGTATCATGGAGACACAGACTTGCATATCTCAAACACGCTGTTCTCAGCCCCCAAGGTCTGCCCAGCTCAACCCTGAGTGCAGCAGTCCTGGATCCACAGGAGGAAAAAAGAGGGTAAAGCTACGCCAACTACAAAAATTACAGCAAACTATTAAGTTCTACTGTTTTCTCCCTGTAAATCTAAGAAAAATGTGGTACTACTTTGATACAAAAACACCCTGCCCACGGATAAAACCCACTCAGTGTTACACTGGCCTTGCTGTGAGTAATTCAGCCAGGCAGAGCTCTGCCAGAGGCAGCACGTGCAGCAGCACAAATTTACAACATCGGTGAGAGGATGCGAGTCGTGAGTGCAACCACTCAGCTCTGCAGTCAGTGCTGGGCTTTCATTGTGCTCCAAAATATTTCCCACATGCTAAATAATAAAGCTCCACGTTTTTAATGCTAGGCTTGAATACCACAATTTTCTAACTCGTTATTAAAAGAGCTGGCCATTACACATTTTATTTGCACCTGGTTACAATAACGGGCTTGACTAATTACAGTGCTGAGGCAGCACAATGAAATGGGACTGGTCTGACCCAATCCAGGTATGACTACACTGCCTCATTCAACCTGATGGGAAAACCAAGGGGGAGCCAGGGAGGAGGAGCACCATGGGTTCCTTGGGATAAAGCAACCTGAGACTGCAGGAATCCTGTCCCGTGGCAGCATTGCTGCAGACTCCGGTGCAACCCTTTGATGCAAAGGGCATGTTTTTAACTCAGGTTTTCTTTCCTCCACCATGGATGCTGAGGAATCCCAGAAGCAGAATGGCATCCCATGTGTTTGGTGCTCGAGGAGCATCAATGAGGTCCCTGTTACACCTCCTTCCCCCTCACAATGGGCATTAATCAAACTGCAGCCAGGAAGGTGCACCCCCAGGCCTCCTCAGTGTGCACCAGCCCCAAGAAGCCCCTGGGGCTGTGCTGAAGCATTTTTGTCTGCAGAGGAGACACCTCAGCCTTGCAGGGCTCCCCAGGGATGCTGCACTGGGGCTGGCTGGCCATCTGACTCTGTAAGTACTTACAGAAGCATACAACGACAGGCCGTGTTTTGGCAGCTGGGCTGAATTTGTAAAGCCTTTTGGGGGACCACAGAATGGGTTGGACTGGGACTGCAGGGAGCACCGGTAACAGTGAGGGGAAGGTTGCTCTGGAAAAGGTGGGACCCAAATTCCTTCAGTACCTCGCGACATCCCCAAAGGCCGTGGCAGCATCAGCACCTCGGGAACGCCGGAGGTGCCTCCGCCTGCTCCTTACCTTCACTGAAGACAAAATCCGCGGGGATGTCGAAGGGCTGCAGCCGCACTTCCGACAGCAGGAGCTGCACGGACTTCTGGTGGTCGCTGGAGACGAGGGAGATGGTCTGCTGCGCCTGGCACTCGTAGGACCGCCCGGCAGGGGTCACCAGGGCCGAGAGCCGGTGCGAGCTGGCCGTGTGCTTCCCGGCTGCCCAGGGGACACACAGGGTCAGGCGCGGCCCCACGAGCAGGGGCAGCGAACCGAACCGGCGGGACACGGCCGGGCGCAATGCGGCAGCGGCGCGCTGCTGCTCCGGGGCGTCCTGCCGGGCTGGGGGACACCCCAGGCAGCCGGGGCAGCTCCCGCACCGGGATGGCCTCCCGCAAGCGGGACGCAGCTCCAGCACACCGAACTGCGCCACAAAGCGCACAGCTGGCTCTGCTGCCGCCAGCTCCGCTCCCGTCACAGCGCCTGGAGTCCATAAGGCCAAAGGGTTCCCCTTCACAGGCACTCAGTGCAGCCCGGGACCGCGCTTGTGCTCCCCACATTTGGGAAACACCCATTTCTGAATGGGCTCTGAATCCAGCTGGGAAGGAGCAGTGCCATTGGGGACCACCCCGCAAAGAAGACAGGCCACGAAGCCTTTCCCGAAAATACACCGTGACCGTTTCAAACCCAGGTATCAATTAGAGAAAATATTTTCCCATCACACCGAGCTTGTTTTGCAAGCAAAGGCAGGTGGAATGAGGGGTATCTTCCACCTCCCGCTCTCCTGCAGCCCTTTGTTCCCCTCCAGCAGCACAAAAAGGCAATCGATGCTTCACTGATGGGCAGGGGCTGATGCAGCAGGTCCAGCTCCATGTTTTGGGGCCTCAAATAGTGGGAACACCAGTGGGAAAACAGCCCTAAAACCAACATGTCTTATGGCAACAACTCTAAAAGCTCTATTTACTGGAGTTGGAACACCCTGAGGGAGAACGATTTGCAAATGACAATATTTCATTTTTCAATTCAAGACAACACATTTCTGAGCCAAAATGAAATGAAAGCAAAATGAAAACCAAAAGAATGGAAACCCAGTGAGAAAAGAGGAGGCTGCTGGGTGCGGAGGTGTGTGGGGGTATAATACTGATGTCAATCTCAGTTATCTTGGGGAACTGCTGCTTTCCCAGCTATTCAAGCATCATCGGGATTAACCTCAAAAACAATCTCCCCACAGGAAAGGAGACGAGCTTTTCCAGCCCAGGTGTCTCCCTGTCCCACCCCTGGGGCCGTGGGTCCCACAGGACAGCGCAGCAAACGGGCAGAGCTGGGATCTCCCTCCCCCGGCAACCGCGGTGTTTAAAAACAAGGGAGGAAAAAAAACAGCGGAGGGGAAAAAAAAAAAAAAAAACAAAAACCCACCAAAAAACAACCCAACCTCTAATATGCGGTTTAAACCCGGCAGCTGGTCCCGACTTTGTCGGGAGGATTTGGGGTTTCCTTTTCCCCGTAAGCCACATTTAGGAGCAGCCGCGGGATGCTCCCCTCGCAGCCCGGCCCCGCGCTCGCCCACCGGGATCTCCCTTAAACCCCGAGCCCGGGCGCTTACGGCTGACGGCATCCTTGAAGTAGGTGCGCTCGGAGGTGTCGTAGGTGAACTGGATCCGGCTGAGCTTCCACGACGCCTCCGGGCCCCGGGACGTGTTGTGCCCCTCCTGCCGAGACAGGGCCGGTCAGGACCCCGCGGAGCCGCCGCGGCCCCGGCCCGGCTCCCGGCAGCCCGTACCTTCAGGAAGGAGAGCTTGAGGGTGTACGCTTGGTCCAGCCAGGAGAGCTCCAGCTCCGACTCGTTCGTGCCGCACTTGCCCTTCATCTCGGCGCCCCGCGACAGCGGGATGTCGGCTTGCTCCGTGATCAGCTGCAAAAGGGGAGCGGGGCTCAGCGGGGCGACCCCCGAGTGTCCCCCCCCTGCCCCGGCTGAAAATCCTCGGAGGGAATAAAGGACTTTCCGAAAGTACCGGCAGATGTGTGCGTGTGCGTGTCCCCTGCCATCCCCGGTCCTGCTGGAGCCCCGGGCCGCCCCCGGCCCCCACTCACATCCACATAATTGCTGGCCCACACGTCGTAGGGGACGATGAACTTGGCGGCGAATTCGGCCATGAGACACGTCGTCCGGTTTTCCCGCACCACGAAGATGTCCTTCTCGGGGTTAGGGGAGAGCCCGGAGAGGTTTTCAACTTCTTGCTCGGCGGCCAGGCGAGCCGCGGCGTCTGCGGGCACAGCGGGGCTGAGCGCCGGCAGCCCCGGGCCCGGCGCCCCGAGCCCCTGCCGCTCACCCTAACACCCCCCGCCACCCCCGAGCCCGCTGGAGCAAGCTCCTCTATCGTGACGGGGGGTTCCTGTCGCGACAGCGCGGGTGCAGGAGATGTGGCAGCCGGTGGCGCTGATGCGAGGCCGGTGCCGTGACAGCGCCGAGTCCGTCAGCGCCAGCGGCTGCCAGGTCGCGACAGGGCTTCGTGTCGCGACTCGGCACCCAGGTACTCACGCAAGATGAAAAGCAGCCCCGGGAGACGCCCCCCGGCCATGCTCCCTGCTCTGTCCCGGCTGCTGCAGCTGCTCCTCCGAAAGGTCCGCTCCGAAGGAAAAAAAAAAAAAATTAAAATAAAAAGGAAGGTGAAAAAAGCCGCACACCTCCTCTCCCAGGAGCCGCACAGGCTGCAAAAGCACTCTGCTGCGGAGTGGCGGGGAGGAGGGACGGGGAAAGTGTGTGGGTGTGCGAGGAGGAGGAGGGGAGATGCCGGCGGAGCTGATGGAGCGCCCACGCCGAGGGACGGGGCGTACGCGCAGCCGGGCGGGGAGGAGGGAAGAAGGGATTCCCCCCCTCCGGCGCCGGGCCCCGCCGCACCCGCCGAGGGGCTGCCGGGGATCCCCGCGGGGAGCTCGGGCCGCCCGGCTGGAGCGGAGCCGGGCTCAGCCCCAGCGCTCCCGCTCCCCCGGCAGGGCCGGCGCTGGCAGCGGGGCCGGGACCCCCTCGCCCCGGGGCTTGCCGGCGGTCCCTGCCGAGAGGAGGGATGGAGGAGGGGATACCTATTCCTGTGCCGGCTGCTCACAGAGCGTCACTAATTTCGGTGGAGGCGAACAGCTGCTCCGCGTGTTAATTTAGGAAAAGCGTGCAGTTATTTTTGTGTGGCAAGGTCGGAAGCAAACCGCATCATTCTGCGAGGGGCCATCGACGCACCTGAGCTCTAAGACGAGGCAAACCACAACGCGCACCGTCACATAAAACCCAACAGACCCCAGAGGGTGCTTTAAAACAGAAACAACACCGCCCATGCCCGTGCGGGGCGTTTTTGGGAGGACAAGCAGGAGGTGGCGTCGGATGGTGGGACAGGTTTAGCCCCTGGCCGGGTCAAAGGTGCGAGACAGCGAGGCCCGGCGCTGGGCGGAGAGGGGGCTGCGAGGCGGGGAGAGAGCCCGGGGGGCTGCTCGCCCCCTGCCCTCAGCTCCGAGCCAAGGCAGCGCCTTCCCTCCCTCCCTCGGTCCGTCGCTGTCACCCGGGGCAGGGGCGGCGCTGGCCCCGGGAGGAGCGGCCGATCCCAGCGCGGGGTGCCCGGCTGCGCCGCCGCTCCGTGCGGGGAAACGCGGCCGACTCCCGTGCTGCTCCCGTCAAGCCACGCTGAAATATTTCTTCCCCCCTCTCACCGGGACCTTTTTTTTGGAACTTTAACGCTCTGCCACTCTCGTCCTCTCGGGACCAGGAGCACATCCAAATATTTACGATTTACAGCGACACCAGTCCCAGGAGCAGCGGGGATGAAGGGCCCTACACTGAGGATGGTTTTTCGGTAAAAAGCCAAAGGGACAGCAGCGATCCGGAGTGATAGCATTACTGGATTCACTACCAAGTCACATTTCTAGTTCAGGAAAAGGCATCTGGAGGAAATGGTCCAAGGTTTTGCAAAGCAAGATACTGCAAGGTGAGTTTTGATTGTGCGCAACTGCCCTTTCTCTGCCAGGGCACACGCGTGCAGAGAGGGGCTTTCTTACTGGGAAATGGCTTTTTTAAGCAATAAAAACTGATACTAAAGGAAATTTTTTTTAAACTATAATGTAGAAATTTCTTTTCTGCTTTCTGTACATATTAAATATATTCTGACCGTTTCCTTCTCGCTCTCTCTCCTGCTTCATGATAAAAAGCCATTCCTGCACATCCCCAAATACAGTCAACTGTGTCAGTTGTGGTACAGGATTAACCTATGGATAATAATTTCAGGGGACTATATAAAGGGAAAAATATTTAATCTTCTAGAAAATATAATCTTTGACTGTAACAGGCTGTACTTCTGTGATGATTTTAGTGCCTGGCTTCCTCAGGTCCTACACTGATGAGCTCAGTGTTTGACTACCCTTTATTTCCTTCTCTACTCCACCATTTAATTTCCAGCCTTTTTGACGTTTCTAGGTAGATTTTAAGGCCCAAAATACATGATTCTGAGCAGCTGCCCCTGCATCCAGCCTGTGCAGGAGGGTCCAGGGAGCAGCTGGGAGAGAGCAGCTGTGCTGGAGGGGGGCAAGGCTGCCCCACAGCCCAGAACTGTGCTCCCCCAGCTGCACAGCACAACAAAGCCTTCAGCTCCAGGGCCAATTGCCACTTCCAGCCTGCAGAGCTGCCTGCATCCTGCTCTCTGGCAAACTAAAGGGAAAGGCCTAAGACTTTCTAGCACCCCTAAAACACAGGGCAGAAAGGTCTCATCCGAGCAAGCCAGTGCAGCATCAGCACCCTGAAATGCTGCGACCAGGGACAGCTGATGGTCCCAGACTAGGTCACCTGAAACCAGCCCTGCCACCTGCCCTTACCCTCTGTGGGTATCTCTGAAGGCTGAATCGCCCTTGCTACCCACAGCTCCCAGACATAACTGCTTGAAGGGAGCACAAAGCACGGGGACCACTACTGACACAGCCAGCAGGAACAGGGCTTTACATCCAGTGGTGTTTGCCACTTGCAGCTGTTTTCACAGGCAGCCCCTGGGCTACAACACCTGAGGCGTATTTTGGGTGATTTCTCAGCTGCATGCAGGTGGTACAGGACTTAAATAGGCCCCCACCTGGAAACAGTCAAGTTAATGACCAGCCCCCAAATTACTGCAAGTGAAAGAATAGCAGGCTGCCTAGGTGTCATGACCCTCCCCATCACAGCTGAGCTGAATTTATCTGAAGCGGTTCAGAGAGGGGAAAATCTGCCACTTCCCACCATGAAATTTCACTGAAGTGGAATCTATCACCCCGGCAGGGAATGACATTTTAAACTGCTTTAACTCGGTATCAATGTTCAAATTGATTAGCCTATTTCATCTCAATGGAAATTCTCACCTCATTACATTAGCGGCCAAACTTCAAATAATTTTTGAATCAAATACTGCTTAAGCAGTATTTCAAAACACTTAGCTGACAAAATTCATCTCTTAATTTCAAATTGCTGCCTGCATTTTATGCTAAATTGTCAGTGGATGAAATAGGTATCAGTGTGGGGAGCTGAGCCTGGCAGCTGAGGTTTCCTGCTCGGCAGTTTCGCAGCAGCCCATTTTTCTGTCTGAATTGATGGATGTCTCGCTGCTGGCTGAGCAGGGAGCACAGTCTCAGACAGAGGCTCTGGACAGTATTTTCTGTCTCTCCAAAACCTGCGTTTTCCCCTCGGGGGATGGGATGCTCACCAAGGAATTAAATAGGCAGGTCTGATCTTCTCAGGGACAAGCCCTCCATTCCCGGTGGTTTCTTTAGCAGGGCTTTCCAGCCAGGCTCTGCGTGAGCTTAAGATGCCTCACCATCCAGTTCTCTCCATACCTGGTCTGTCATTTGCTCCTTCTCACAGGCTACAAACCACTGCAGTAGGCAACAGTGTACAATACCAGCTCATGGCACTGTCTCCACCAGCTGTTTTAGAGGACATTTTTAATTAAAAGAAAAATCACCATAAAAATCCTGTCCAGCATGCTCTGAAAACACTTCTGCTTCCAGCTCCGTCCAGCACTTCAGCCAGGCTCAGAGAGCAGCTCTCAGTACACAACTTGTGTTTTAAAACACAAAGGACCAGGAGCTGCCTTCACAGGCTGTGGCATCACAGTGGGAATTCTGAATACTCATCACAAGTGTGCTCAAACCCTGCTTTAAACACCTAAAGATTCACTGACCTCTGTCTCAGTGGCTGCTACACTGCACTCGGGTTGCTGCATTTCCAGGCTGTGCTGCTGCACTTCCACTGGGGCAGTTCTCTAGTGCTGCACAATGCTTCTATCACTTATATAACATAAAAAAAAAAAAAACAACAAAGACTCCTTTGACTAAATAAGCTGTGATAGGAATATATTTACACTATGCACATTTTTACAGGAAATACAATTTGCTAAAAATCTGCAATTAATAACACCACCACCCTGCAATTCACTGCAGTCAAAACTAAAGGATTTGAATTTTTAAGGTTTTTATTAGATAAGTTGAAAGTTTCATCTCAGGACTGACAATAACATAATTATCTCTCTTCATTTATTTTGTTTATAGGAATATGTAGAATTTGTTTGTACAAGCATATACAACAAAGTAATTGGTGCTTAGTACATTGAAATCAGAAATCTGATTTGTTCTAAACTACCAGTTTTCCATGCAGTCATCTTTGAATTGGCAGCATGGACAAATTCCAAGCCGAATCCTTACATGCATTGTTTTGCAATATAACTACAGCAAGCTCTGGAAACATGCAAATTAACACATTAGCAAATTGTTTTTATATCTAATGGACATAAAAAGGTTATTCCTGATATGAAATTCTGAAAATCTGCATAAATACTTCTGTGTAAAATTAAATTAGTTATGTACTTCTCTTTTACTACAAGTATCAAGAATGCCCACGTAATTAATATACACACATATATATAGAGACCTTGTAATGCTAAAAGTCTTTGTAATTAATCAAACAATATTCTGTGCCATACATTTACTCAGTATTTACCAGCTAGTAGCATGACTGTGGTCATAAGTAGGCATGACAGCCTTAGTAGCATTTGTATCACATGCAAACATACTCTTAGCATTTTTGTTTACTAATTTTATCACGTAGCAACATGTATGTGAATTTCTACAATGTTGTGTTTCCCAAGTGTATAAATACTTTTTACATTTTCACAGTTACAAACTTTTTGCCAAAAGCCATTTAAACAATCTTTTAAGTTGCAATGAACTGTAGTATCCGGGATCTGCAACAACAGGATCAAAATGCAATTTCTATACAAGCAATGTAGGATGTAAACTTTTCTTAAAGTGCCTAATACATAATTCCTTAGAGCACTGATCAGTTTTGGCACGAATGCACTGTATTTCCCTCAGGTTATCCACTGCAGTGACTTCTACAGGATATTGGCTCCCCTCAGAATTGATAGAGTTGATATGGCACTTGTGAATGGCATCGTTAGGCCGCAGAAATACCCTGTCAAGTTGCTGCTGCAGCTGATGAATTTGGCCAATGACTTTGTACACGCTGTACTTTTGAATATACACAGTTACCTTTCAACTGCCTGCTGTCTGCTGCCTGCAAAAAAAACCCATTTAAATGTAATTTAAAATCAAACTCAACTCCTTACTATCCTAATTATTACTTGGCATAAGGTCCCGTTCAGTGAGCTCAGGGAACATCAGGTGCAGAGCATCTGACAAGGCGTGGCCTGGCAGGGTCTGGCAGCGCGGGGCTTCTGCACAGCACATCACACATGAGAACACAAATGGGAAATTACAGCACTGGAGCTACAGCTTTGCTGCCATCTGACATGATGTTAAAGGTATCTCCTGTGCTTCGAGGCTCTGAGCGTGGGATTCTGATGCAGGCACGGTGCCTGGTGAGATACAGAAACAGGAGGGGGTTTAAAAAGCTCTCTTCGTTTCAGGTTGGGGTTTTTTCTGAACAAAGGAAATTCTTATGGAAATCCAACAAAGGAAATTCAGTGCCCAGTGTTAAAGAAGAAACAATGCAAACCTAAAGACTTGGTGGTCCGTAGCTACCCTTGATATATTAAGAACAAAAAAAAACCTCAAAACAAACCCCTGCCAAAACCAAACCAAACCAAAAGCCCACTCTTCAACCTCAGCAATGTTATTTTGAATTTTGCTCTCATTTTAAGGATGCTGTGCTCTCCAGCTTCAATTTGCTTGTTGAGGCTTTAAACCACTGTTGCTGGCCTGCGATCCATCTCTGCTTCCAGCTTCACCATCTGCTGCATCTCCTTTGCCTGCAATCCAAAATAACCGCATGAAGCGCTGCATTAGACCTTTTGCTCCCAGTGAAGCATGTTTCACATGAGAGGGTCTGAGTGAAACACAGGCAAAGCACACTGAAGAGACAGGTAACAACATTATTTTTACACCCCTCGTCCCCCCACACTCTGTTTTCCAAATCAGATGTAATCCTTATATCTACAAATTCTTAGGAAATATTTTTTTTTTCTATTCTGGGAGTCATGGGTTGACTTTCTAAAGAAGTGTGTGATAAAATGCAGAAGCCCCAGTTTTGGGGAAGAAGTTAGGCAGATGCCAATTTACTGTTTCCCAGATAGGAAATGTCCAGGAAAGCATTCTTACTGCTGTTCTGAGAGTACTGCAATGTGTTAACGCCTGAAATTCATCATGATCTGGACTTGCTCCTTTCATAAAGACAAGGAATGATAAAAACCCATCAGTGTAACATCTCCCTTGCAGTAGCCAAGATTTTTTAAGTAGTATTTTTTAAAAATAGTGTACTTTTAAAAAATAATTTTTGTCTGACCTGGAGATCCTTATGATTACAGAGGGAGTGTTTTTCACTTCAGGATTAGAACACTCATATGTGCTCCATGGGACTACACACCCTGAATCCACCTGAAACTGCACCGAAAAGCATTGTGCAAAATCCAGCAATGAATACATGCCAGACCTCAT
Source organism: Onychostruthus taczanowskii (assembly GCF_017590055.1). Classification (NCBI taxonomy): domain Eukaryota; kingdom Metazoa; phylum Chordata; class Aves; order Passeriformes; family Passeridae; genus Onychostruthus; species Onychostruthus taczanowskii. Next base: position 779,609 of record NW_024503124.1, read on the forward strand.
ATAAACTCTGCTGCCTCGGGCTCTGCAGGCAGAGTTACAGCTCTGTGTGTAAAGGGTGACTGGCCTGGGAATCCCCTCTCAGAGGGCACTTTTTAAATTCCCTTCCTCTCTCTCTCAGATGCACACAGAGCCACACTCTCCTCCTGTTATCCTGTTTTGGTGTGAATAAAGGAACTGAGAGTCAGCATCTCCATTTTCCCTGGGGGTTCTCAATCTGGGAAGTTATTTAAATCCAAGCCCCAAGGACCCTGAATAAATTGACCCTGAGGGCAATCTAACCCATCTATACAATCAAACTCAGGAACAAATTTTAGGAAGAGACAATCCACGCTATTTTCTTTGGTGCAATTGCTGTATTATCCATCATGCAGGGAATAATGGTTAGGGGACTTGATGTATTTAAACTATGTTCCCCCAGAAGTTGTAAAAATTGCTTAGACATGGAACTTTGCTATACAAGCTGCTACTTAAGGAGTCACCTATGCTGGACGTGCAAACACACATCTGCAGAGGTGAAAATGGGCATATGTAGGTCTAAAGTAATGAGGGTGCACCTCTATTCCTTTTCAAGGTAAATGTGGATTTATGCAGATGTGACATACCTGCCTTCTTGAAAAATCTAGCCCTGCACTTGCTTAATCATTCTTATCATCTTCTTGGGGAAAAAAAGTAATTATGATAACAGCAAAGCAACCGTCATAAATATGATTAAAATTAATTGACATTCTCCATTTAAATGACTTAAAAAGCTTGAAAGTAATGAAGAAATAATTTTAACATGAAAACATGGAAACGTAATAAATAAATGAATATGGACAACCTCTTCTGAAATGTTGGCTGAATTTTGCCTGTGTGTGAAATGAAACATCCAGACAGAACAAAACCTGGTGTTTTTTCTCAGTGACTCACACATTTCACGTTTCAGGCTTGTGACTTGACTACAGGCACAGTGTCCTATAAATATTCCGTGTCCCAGTGTCCTGTGTATGGAATTCTTTTAGAATTCTGGCTTCAAAGACCACATTAGCACCTAGCAGAGGAGCAGGATCTCATTTGCGCCGTTCTGAGGCTGGGTCAGAGAGTGCGTTCCGATGGGAACACACCAGCACAACAGGACAGCCTCTGGAACCTACAGTGGATCCATGGAGTCAGGGGCAGCCAGGGACTCTGCTTTCAGGGTGCTCTCTACTGAGATCTCACACAAGCTAGGAAACACATACAGTAATAAAATAAAGAAAAAAAAATTCCCTAGCCTAATGAGAGTTTTTTTCATTACTATGTGTCCGTAAATAAATGTTGTTACAGCAGGTGCTGTCAGTAGTGCAAGATGTTATCAGTTCAAGGGAGCAACTCAGATCAGGCAGTGCTGCACAAGGGGATGTTCCAGCCCAGTGCAGCTCTTTCCCTTGGAAAGACAGGGGTTAATAGAGATTTCTTGGAGTAACAATTATTTAGGAAGCCACAGCAGCACAGCCACATCATGAAGTGTAATTGCCAGAGCTTGTAACATGTTGGAATTAGAAGTGAATTTTAAAGTGCTCTTCCACAGACACTAAGAAGCTATTTCCAGCAATCTATTCTATATTTGGCTACTCTTAGCATGGAATTACTTATTTTATTAGCATACTGAGATATGTGGATAGCCTTTGTCTGACTATCAGCATTAGCAGTTAATCATATGTGTGTTAACACTAAAATACTTTTCTTAGATCAACAGACACTCTCACAGACACAATTTAGAACTCTAAGCAGATCTTGCAGTAACAGCAGCTAATGTGCAAGTTAATCTCTAAATATTTCCTCTGCGCATCACTGTTCACATTCATCTGAATTTCAGATGCTAAAGCACAAAATACTGCTAATATTGTGTCAGGCTCAAATACCTGTGTGCAAACAAGATTAGCACTGTGCTCACTGTGTCAATGGCACTTCCCAATGGTTGCATTTACGAGGAGGGCTCCAATGATAATGATTTAATTTAGAAGGAAAGCACACTGAAATAATAGTTTGCTTATTATACGTCCATCCTACCTTGTGTTTGAGACACTGCATGACAGGATTTCAAAAGCTGTTTGTACAAAAATAAAAATGTCAAAATCGAGTAATACAACAAATTAAGCAAACAACAAGAAGCAAATTAAATGAATGAAAACTGAAGTGATATTGAAAAATTAATGCAAGAAAAACATACATAAAACAAAACAAATTTAAATTTATAACAGTTTGTACTGAAGCCTGTTTCCACCCATAATTCTACTTTTCTCCATTGTATATTTGTATGAAAATTTTCTTGCCTTGTTCAATCAGGAAAAAGAAGTGTTTCAAAATCTGCATTAAACAAACACCACCTGGATCCAACTAACTTCCACACATCAGTGTCTATAACAGTGATACCAGAGCCAGCTGGGGGTTGCACTGCTGCACTTTTGGGGCTACAAGGAAATGGTCCAAACAGCATGTATGGAAAGATATACTCTGATGGATCAAATCAGAGTGAGTTAAAAAGCTGTAAAGGACACCCCCTGTGGTGGAGGCCACCACAAACCCACACAGGAGTGATAACCAGCACACAGAGCAGCTTATTCCATTTAATAAGTGATTATTTATCTGACTTAAATGGCAAATGAGCAAGCTCATGTAGGCTGCTGCCACCCCTCAGCTGCAGAGCTGGAAGCCCAGGTGGGGATGTATCTAATTGCTCAAAGAGGTGACCCTTCAGTGACTCACACTTATCCCAGCTCCCTTATACAGAACGTGGTTATCACATTATGCTCAAAAGCACAACCAGAATCATTCTCTCCTCTCCTTATGTATTTTAAAAAATGCATCCGAAGCTCTCTGAAGCCAGTGGAAAGAAAGAACTGATACCACTATAGCTCTGGATCAAGCCCATCATTTTTTTAGCAGCTATCACAGATACAGATCTGCCATGGCCCAAACTCTGCCCCCAGCTCCTGCCTCCCCCAGCTGCTGCCTCCCCCAGCTGCTGCCTCCCTGCCTTTAGATACTGCAGGAGCAGACTGACAGCCAGACCCACTCCTGCAGGTCTGCCACAAGCCTGTGAGGGATCGGAGTGGGACTCGTGGCTGTCACCAGGAGGAGGTGGAGTGCTCAGCAGAGCCATGCTGGCTGGGGCTCGGTGGTGGCAGCCACCTGAGGTCTCAGAGCGCTGTCACCCCCTGCGAGTTACCCCTGCTGCAGCTTTGGGGCTCTCTCCTGACAGTGGAAAGACTTGATTTGCCTATACTATTCCCTTCCCTATCTCTCTGCAAGATGGCTTTAATTTGTACTATGGTGTCTTCCAGCGAGTTCAAGTTCTGAACTTTTACCAAACAAAGTGAGTACACAGCCCTTAACAGTGGTGGGTGTTAAATGCTCCCCTTCTCTCTCACCTCACTGAACTGCTGGGTATATTCCCCTTGCAGTTCACATTTTTAAGTGCAGTACTGCAAGTCCACGCAATTATTCCAGCTCTTCTGGCTCAACCTTTCAGCAAGGGAACTGCTCAGAACATAGTGTTGCTTTCACCAGAAATAAGATGAGAATTTCCCTTTCCTTGCCAAGTAGTTTTTCAATTAAAAAAAAAAAAAAAAATGAGCTTATAAACTAGCAGAAAATAATAAGGTATTTTAATTAGGAAAGGGTGTACTAGTACAGATAAAACTCCCCATGCTACTGTACATCTCTAGAATTCAGTCCAAACTCACTGCCTCTTGGAGTTCAGAGATGCTCTGGGCACGTTTCTCCTCTAATTTTTCAATCAGTACTAGAAATGTAAGTTCCAAAATGAAGTAAACCGACTTGCTTGAGTTACTTTTGGGGAGTAATTAAAATGGATATGCTGGGTCCTTAATGACTGTCATATCTGGCTAAGGAGTATCAGTGTGGCTGAAAAGCTGAAAGTGCACTCTGGCTGAGCAGTTCAGCTCCCACAGGCTCTGCTGAAACAAATCTGGTGCTGTGTCATCATTTAAGTCACCTCTTCATTTTGACTCCCAAAGTAGGTGGTGACCAGGAAAAAGTCCCCATTTTGGTAAAGACTTACATTCAGAAGGATTCTACTCAGCCTGACTCTGGTTACTGTTTTCTCTAGCTTGCTTTTCTCCTAAGCCTTTAAAACAAGATACCTGCTCATTCTGCTTCTCCAAGACTTCTAAGTGCTCAAGTTGAACTTTTTTCAGCTGATCCATTTCCTTTGACTGCTTCATTGCCAGCTGTGATTGAGAGAAAATAATGGGGGGGGGAATATAACACATTATTAACAAGTAAAATAAAAACCTGCTTGAAAGATACACAGATGTATGCTGTCTTGCCCCATTCAGGTGGCATAAAACATCACAGGAGGCCTAGTATATCACCCAATCTTAATAAAAGCTTAATATTATTATATTATTAATTGATATAATGAATAGATACATATTATACATATTGCACATAATACACAGACTTGGCAAACACACAGGAATGATGAGTAGTTCTGTTAATTCAAAATAGCTTTGTCTTGTATAGATGTCAGATCTTTTCTTGTACAAGTATGTGCAACAAAGCAAAGACAAAAATCTACAAGAGCTGGATTCTCAACACAGAGGAATGAAAAAGAACATCCAGAAGCAGTGCCCAGTGACTTTCAAGGTTATAGTTACCCTTTTTCTCTCTTCCAGGAACTTTTTCGTGTTGCTGCTGTTCAGTTCTCTGACTCGCCTGAAAAAATGAAAATGTTCTCCATGAAGACTCATTGGAAAAAAAGAAGCCCAAAAGCTGCCACAGAGAGAATCACAAACTCTTCAGGTGTATTTTGTTTTCTAATTATCTGTACCAGCTGGGAGTAATGGCAAATTGTACACTCCTCTGGCCACAGAACTTTACACTCAGATATCTCCCTGCATATTGGCTGTATGATTGAAGGCTTGACTTCTGTGAATGAAGTTTGCTTTTTCCTTACTCAAGAGTGGTTGCCAAAACTTCAAAACCAATTGTTTAATTAATTTGTGCATCCCTTGCTGCACTCTGCTGTCAGTTTTGGTATATAAAAAGTGCTGTGTGTCTTAAGAGTGGTAATGGAAAAAAATCATCAGATGATCATAAGCAAAGTTACGCTTATCAATACTGCAAGCTTCTTAAAGATGCTATTCATGCAAAAATATAAACATACTATTAATAGTTACATAAAATAACTCAAGTGTCTCCTCCTAAGATTTCTGCCATGACAGAGAACAAAAATAGTTCAAAGAGTTGAATCAGCCCACAAACCAGAACTGCTTTCAGATGTGGGAACAGATTTCCCTCGGAGTCATTAGTGAGGTCTGACACAACAAAGCAAACAGCCACAGAGGGCTCTGACAGCTCATCCTCCTCAGGAGCAGGGGGTGTGCAGCACCCAAGGGACGTGCTTCAGCCTTGGAACCAAAATAGCTCAGTGCCAAGGAGGGGATGTAAAAAAGGAAACAACGAGCCAGATGGCAAGGCCAAAGGGAAGGGGAAACCCCAAAGGCTTATAAGACATCATTGTGTAGATTCTGCTTTTGCTCCCTTCTCAGTCAGGCCCTCATCTCACTGAAAAAGCAAAAAAATACAATGGTCTGGATGTACAATAATTAAAATTTAATAGTGTGATTGGACCTACTCTAGTCAGTCAAAGATGATCAGGGCATTAGTTATTAAAAGGATAAATATGAGAAAATCACAATTTTTTCCTAAAAGAGTCATCTAAAAATTTATCCAGCACAATCTTTAGACCTTGGTATCCATCCATAAAAGCATGGTTTTAATGGAATTAATCCACAGCTTCCCCTGTCAGCCTTTGGAAGCATTCTTCCCTTATCAGGAAGGGATACTTACCTCTCCCTCTCAGCTTTGTTTTTGATGGATTTGTCTTGGCTAATGGCTTTGCTGTTCTCCATGGATATTTTAGCCTGGTTGGCACGCATCTCCTTGCTTTCCCTGAGCAAAAGCAAACACAGTCATTAATGCCTGAGGTGCAACTGCAGTGGAGGTTGGGTTCCTCCACACTGGGGTTACTTTTTCCTTGAAGTATTAAGGAAGAGGAAGAAACAAACAACACTAAAATTCCCTTCCTTTGGGTAGAACTTACACCGTTTGAGCAGGCAGCCAGAAATCTCCATTTGTTCCAGAGAATATAATTGCAAAGATGAGTTCAAAGCATTTTCACACTTAGAATATTGTAAAAGGGTACAAAACACCTTCTTTTCTCCCTATTATATGAGCAGTCCTACTACGAGCTACTATCAAAAAATGCAATTTGTCTTTTACAACTGCCTAAAAAATGTACAAATCCTGCACTCAGAAGGTAACAGCAGTATCAACAGTAATAATCTTTGCTAGTTGTGGTATGAACTGACACATTTCCTTTTAAAGCTTTTACTTTGGGCCTATGGGCCTGGAAACAGTGGTTTAGGCATGGTCAGGCTTGTGTTTGGTTTCTCCTACTGGCTCAGTGCACCTTTCAGCCTTTCCTGTGAAAAGAGAGAGCTTTTTAAACATTTTTATTAAACAACTGTGGTGCTTTTTTTTTTTTTTTTTCCTCCGAGAGTTCATAAGGTGAAACATTTCCTGAATATAGATTTAAAAGCAGTGGTATCACAGCAAAAATTAGTCTGGGTTCTAAAAAAATGATGTGTTGAAAACACATTTCACTCCAAATTTCAAATAAAATTTATTTTCATGACTGTGCTGAAGGATATGAAAAAGTCAGTGTAGGTGTTCAAACTGACTTGGCCTGTTTGCATCAGATACAACTTTAGAGTGGAAGAAGTTAAGAGGATTAGAGAACTACCGTGCATCACTGATGATTTAGAAATGAGGCATTGGCCATGGAGGTGGCTGACAGGGCCAACACATCACATTGTCTCCAGCAAAAACACTCTCCCTCCCACAAGCAGTGGTGATTCCTGGAACTGGAACAAGTAGATAAGCCAGGAAGGTAAAGAAAAGAAAAAGGGATTCTGAAAAATGTGGAACTGCCAAGATTTAGCTGCTGACTCTCTACTGAGTCATAGTGACTGCACCTCTGAAATTTATACAAACATGTCTTTTGAAGGGATACTTAACTTTCAGCATGTAAGTATATCCTTGGAATTTATATATATATTTAGATGACATCAAAGTGCATTAACATGTCATTTTCTGACACCAGCATTGTTTGAATAAATAGTAATCGCTTCTTCTATTAAAAAACAAAAAAAACAACCCACCACACAATTTCTCTCTTTCTCTCAGGTTATTTTACCTGGAGTGCATAATGCTTGTGAATCACAGCCTCAGGTCTCCAATTCCTGAGCTGCTGCAGGATCACCAGCTCCAGATCAGCCAAGGGATGCAGGGGGCTCAGCACCCCTGGAGCTCAATAAGCATCAGGTTTTTAGCAGTATCTGCTGCCTTCTGCTTTGTTTTTAAATGAGCCCAAAGCACAGAAATTGCTTTTTGTGCTGCCGTGGAGGGAAAGCGCCTTTCCTACAGCAGGCAACTGCATCATTTGGGATTTCTGATCTGTGCCACAGCCCCGTGCCCTCTGCTGTGATACCCAGCTGTAGGAATGTGCCCCCTAATGACAGAGTGGCAAAACTAACCTTTGTCCCCCAAAAAAGGAAGGAAGCCCAGAAGCTTCTCTCAACCGTTAGGTGGAAAGCCACCTCATAGGGCCTCAGGGACTTCACCAACACCAGAGAACACCTAAGTGGATAGAAGCCAAAAAGTCCCACCTGATCAATCAAGTAGAAAAGAACAGAACAAAAGAGAAGAGGGGCTTTTGTGAAGTGTTTCTACCAGGGGCAGACCTTTGTGCCTGGCTCGAGTTTTTCTGTTTGTTATTTTGCCTTTATTAAACCTTTTTTGTTTCTACCACCACCGCAGAAGCCATCCTGCTTATTTTATGCCCCCAAAGTGTAGCTGAGCTATCCTTGGGTGTATTAAGTGTTTTTCTAGGGCTTATAAGAACTGGCTCTAGGACAAACAATACCCAGCCATGGCCCAGCCCGAGAGGGGAGTGGGGAGCACAGCCTGCCGAGAGCCTGCCCCACGCTGCCCTCACACAGCTCCCTGCTCCTGTGCACAGAACTGCCTCCTGGCCTCTAAGATAAAGACATGTCCTCCTACACACGATACATTACATTAAAAAGTTTACAAATTATCAAGTGTGATGCCTCTTTGGGGCATTGTTATTCACTTTTCAATATCTCACAGTCCAAATTCTTCTGAGATATTCATAGATTCAGACACAGTCTTAAATTTGTTTTTAACAGCAAAGTCCGCTGTCTGCACACAACTCCCAAATAAGCAAAAACACACTAAATTGCAATGAATAAAGCAGAAAGAATATTGAAGGTTGTTACTCCTGGGACAGCTGAACAAAGAGGCTTCTTGATATTTCCAAGGATGTAAATTATCAGATCTGGTTTTTAGTACCTTTAAACACAGAGCAAAATACATGGACTGAACACAAATGATTTCTAACAAGAAAGCAAAATGCATTGCTAAGAATATAAGAATTACATACAAGAAATGATAGAGGGATGCTTAAACAACATATGGACACAGAAATTCTAAACCCAAAGACTAAAACGATGAGAAAAAAGCTTTTTTAAAACTTGAAGCTTTGCCTTAGTGTATATATACTGGTAGGCTGAAATGACAGCTTCTAGCAAAGTTAAGAGAACGTGGAACTATGCATGGAAAAGAAAACAAAAAAATTACTTTTACAAGCCATATATTAGTAAATCATTTCCCAAGCATTCTGATGAATTTCAAACAGGATGGAAAAAAAGACTCAAAAAAGAAGAAAGTGATGTGATTTCCTGGGCTGATGCCGCCGAGTATGACTTAGAGGTGCAGAACCAAGGACTGCACCTTCCTCTGGCTAATGGTTTTTGAATGATGAATTGTGTAATAATTTAACAATTTGTGGACTCCCTATTTGACTGGGTGTGTTTTGCAGGGCAGCTTGAAGAGGGTTAACACAGAGATTAACATAAAGATGAGCTCACTACAAGCCTTTTGCTGGGACAATTCTCTGTTGGATGAAAAGCTTGCAGCTCCCAGCATGTGTTCTCTCTGACGCAAAGACACGCTGCTTTTTGCTCAGGAATTTTAAAAAATCATTCCAATTCCTTCTTCAAATGAGATTTGTTTCATTTCTTTTCCCATTTTATGTGAAAGGTGCTGAGGACAATTACGTATGAATCTACACATGAATATATATATTTTGTGTACACACATATTTTATCTCCATATCCTTTTAGGCTGCTTCAGATAAGAGAACATAGGATAAAGAAATGATTCCTCTACTTACCACCATTTTCAGCACCGTGCTATAACATGCATTTAATTTTATTTGATTTCAAATAGGCAGGATGGTTAATTACAAAAGCATTAGTGTCCTGTAACGTCTTCTGTGTGATTATAGCAGGATAATGTATGTGATTATAGCAGGATAATGTAATCATACACAGTCACATAGACACATCAGTCTAATGTAGCTCATCCTGCGACCCCTTTCGACCTCACTTCTCATGGATCTTTCTTACAGCCAGCAGTGCTGACAGCAACTCCAAAGGATATTTCTGTATTTTATACTTCTCAGTTTCCAGCCTCCAAATTGAAGTTCCTGGGTAAAGTCAATGCCAACTACCAATGCTTCATCACCTCTGCTGCCTTTAAGGAGGTCCAGATGATCTAAATCAGCTAAGAAGCCCATTCCTACATCTACCTGTTGGAGGTTAGGATTTTTATTTTTTTTCCTTTCTCTCAGGGAATTTTGTCCCATTTGTTGCTAAGAGACGATAACGACTGGGTACCTAAGAGAAACAAAATAAATGGCCAAGGCAGGGGAAGGATGCAGCTGTACTCTCCTAGGTGAGGGGCTTTCTTTTGGAGGGCAGAGACTGCAGGAGATTTTGGCTGGGGGGTGAGGCTGGGCTCAGCTCCTCTGGCTGGCAGGATCCAAGGGGAGATGCTGCGGTTGCTGTGGGGAGGATTCGCCATCACTGCGGGGTTCTGTCTGCTACGATATTCTCCTACCGCCAGTGAGGCTCTGCTCCTAGGAGCAGCTCTTGCACTGGGACTTTGTTAACACCTGGCCTCACTGGAAGGGACCCTCACATCTCAGGGGAAGGCCCAGGGCCCCGAGTCCCTTGCCTCTCTGAGGGAGCCTCTCCGGGCCGTGGTCGGGAGCTGGGCCGCCGCTGCCCGGCCTCGCCGTTCCTCTGCCCTGCTCTGGGGGGTTTTCACTGCGCTGTAACCCCACACCCCGGCTCCTGCTGGAGCCGCAGAGTTTCTGCTCCATTTCCTGCCCTCCCAGCTCCGCTCCGAGGTTCCCCCTCAGCCCCGGCGCTGCCCGGCCCGGCCGCCATCGCCGCCTGAGGGAGACGCGGCCGAGCCACGGCGCCCCCTGCTGGAGCGGGGAGCCACCGCCCCGCCCGGCCGGGAGCCAGCAGCGCCCCTGGTGGCCGCGCCCGGAACTGCAGCGGAGGGAAAGCGCCCGCGGCCGGGAGTGGCTGGGGCCGGGCTCTGCTATGGGGCTGTTGGTCTGTCCGTCTGTCTGACTGTGTGTCTGTCTGTCTGTCTGTTTGTCTCTTTGTCTGTCTGTCTGTGTGTCTTTTTGTGTGTCTGTTTGTTTGTGTGTCTGTTTGTTTGTGTGTCTGTCCGTTTGTCCATCTGCTTGTGTCTGTTTGTTTCTTTCCTTGTCTGTCTGTTTATCCGTCTGTTTGTCCGTTGGTTTGTCTGTCTGTTTGTTACGCACAGTAAAGAACTGCTGCTCCTTTTCCCACAGCTTTGCCTGACAGCCCCGCGATTTCAGAGTTGTAATAATTTGGAGGGAAGGGGCTCACAATTTCCATTCCGAGAGGTTCCCACCTTCCCCGGCAGACGCATCTTTCACCAGGACACCACCCAAACCTTGCATGGCTGCTTCTTTTACTTCCACCCTGCTTTCCAATGCGAAAAAACTAAAGCATTACACAGAGCAGACCTCAACCAAGCGCTCAGGACCAGGCCCTGCTCACCTGTCATGGGAGAATTTCAGCTGCTGGGTTTGCTGCTCGTGAGCGTTGATGAGCAGTTTCTTCAGCAGGTCGCACTGCTGGTTCAAGTGCAAGTCGCGGATCTCCTGCTCCTCGGCGCTGTGCGTATTGATCATCTCGGACCACTCCTTGGTGTGCTGAGCCACGATCTCTTTGACCTGCAGGGAGGCAACACCAGCTTTGTTAGAGGCTCCCAGACACAGCAACAACTCCTGCTGCTGAAGGTGATGCCGAGACAAGCATAAAACGGGCTCTAAAGAACGCAGCTAAATTGTGAAAAATGAAGTCGCACAAATGAAGCTGCTTCAGAGATAGCAAAGCCACTGAGGGCACTGCTGGGTGGGTATAAAAACAATGTAAACCAACCCCTACCATTAAGACACTATTACCTAAAGTGCCCTGAATAAATAGGCTCTTCACTGTATTACCATTGTTTTAACACCTTCTCTTAACACCGAGCTAATAATAAAAGTTTCACACTTTTGTTGCCAAGAAAAATATATGCATTGAAAGTACTGAACTTAACAATGGAAAAACCTGGTGAGCAGGATTTCTCTGAGGGCTTAAAGATAGCCTTTGATTTTGTGCAGACAGTTTCACAAACACAGAGCATTTACAGAGAAATCCTGTATTTAGTACAACCTGAATCTGAAGATGGGCTACGTGTCTTTGTTTTACAGTCATTAAGTCAGCAGGAAATCTGACAAGTATTCTTCCCTTGCTTATCTCCCAAGCCTCACAAGAATAATGAGATTAAAGCTTTGGAATGTTCCCAAGAGACAGTATTAAGAAGCCTAACTCACCAGAGTTGTTATTATAATATATCGTGCTCATTGATTTCAAAAAGAAGCTAATTGAAAGATATGTTTTATTAACCTTTGATGATTATCTTTGGGTATTTTGACATGCTATCCTACTTTTCCATAAATGGCATACAAAATGTGCCTCCCAATAAATCCATCCTCAGGCAATCAACTACAACCAATAACATCTGGATCATCTTCCATGAAAGCAAACTTGATCCTTTTTAACAGAAATTGCCACCATTTTGCTTAGGAAGAGAGAGAATTATGCAAACTCCAGCTAAATATCTTGGCTGGGTTTTGCATAATGAAGAACAGATTGTCTTGCACATAGTGGTAAAGGTGAAAAAAGTGAAGGATTTATCAGCCCCATTCTCCATTCTGCCCTGGAGATGCTCCTCTGAAGGGCCTCTTACCCAAAGCTCATGTTGCCCAATAAAGAAGGGATCTAATGAAATAAAGAAGTGAGTAATTCTGGAACAGAGCAGGATGACTACTACTACCCAAAAGCCAGATTTGCACTTAACTATAGCTAAATGGTGGTCTCATATCCAAACAAGCAGCTGATAGAGAGCACCCTGGAGTTTCTGCAGAAAACAACAAAAGGCTTTTGCAGCAGAAGCTGGTATGACTAACACAAGCCCAATTGATCAGGGTGCTTAAGAGTCAGTGTGCCTCCAGAAAAATGAGCCATGCTCCTCTCTGTGCACGTGGGCAAGTGTACAACTAAGCCCAGACCTGTCAACCATGAAATGATGTGAAGGATGTGGTGCAGTTTGTGGGAGTAGTGTTTTTAATAAGGTGTTCATCAGTGCTGCCTTCAGAGCCTGAGAAACATGAGGATCCAGTTTTGAAATGAGTACAAATAAATGCTTGGATGTTGTGAAGGAAGGAAAATGAACTTTTCAGATGGGGTTTTTGAGAGGTTGAGGGGCAGACACTCCAGATCACCCACGGCACCACCTGAGGTGCTTCAGCTTGGGCCAAGCTCAGCCCACGCTCCTGGTACTGCTGATGTGACAATGTGGGCAGGTCCAAAGCAGGATTTATCACTCTCACACTCTCTGGAAATGCTCCTCTTACATCTCCAGGGCCTCAAGCACCAAGACACTTGAGTTAGTTGTATGAATCTCCTCTCAACAGTGACCTCATCTGGCTTACCAGCCCCCAGGGGGACCTAGGATGGACTTAGGAGAGCTGAAAGCCATGGCTGAGGGGTTTAGGAAAACACATTCCTTATTTATTTTCAATACAGAGTTTCCAGATGGAATCAGCTCCATCCACAGCTTGACTTAAAAATGGTGCAGGTCATCAGTTCAAAATCCTGGGTGTAATTTGGAGCACAGCAGCAAAGGGACTGTGCCCTCAGAACACTCCCAGTGTTAGAAATTGTTAGTATTTCCAAAAGACAAGTGCTGTTATTGGCCCAGGGAGCAGGAGGCAGAGTGTTCACCACCACCACAGGCATTCCAGTAAACAAACAAGAGTTTGCTTTTATTTAAGGCCCCCTTACACTGTAGAGAAAATGCAAAATGAACTTTGCACAAAAAAAGAATAATGACAATAAAAAATAATAAAAAGACATAAAAATAATACAAGACAATAAAAAAATAATAAAAAGAAAAATTGCAATAAAAATGATAAAATTGTGAAATAAATAGTGGAAGCCATGGTGGAAGTGAGTATTTTGTGACTTAATTGTAGAGAGTTTACAAAACAAACACAGAGGAACGAAGACTCAAGGCTCGTTGCAAATGAATAACGTGATAATTGTTTTTAAATGGTGAATGTTATAAACCACAGAGGAACCTGAAGGCAGGAGTTCTGAATCTCAGGTACACTGATACCACAGGATCATATCATATCTCGTAGAGTTATTGAGTCCAACTCCCAAAGACAAACCCTGCAAAGTGACAGTGTGGCAATACTTAGATAAAGTATTTGATCTAGGAAGGAGGAAATAATCAGCACACCCTGCCTGTGTTCATGGACAGATGTGCTGTGATGTGCTGCTAATTCCAGAAGCAGCAGGCAGTCTGAGAGGCAGGTACACCTCCTTGTGAAACAAACTTTCCTGTGAAGCTTGAAATGTGAAACTTTCTTTTATTCCATCTCCACCAAGGCAGAAGTCTCATTTCAGGTACAGCAAGATATAACCTGTGAGACGGATGCAAGGGATGTGCCAAACACCAGCTACAAGATATTAAATACCTAATTTGACTCAGATTCCAAAGAACTTAAAACTCATGGCCATTAAATCATCTGAAATCCAGTTCTGCTGCAGATCTGTGACACTTCAAAGTTCAGCTGTGGTAAGTTCAGAGAGCACCCCTGCTTTTCTCCAATTTATTAGCACCATAGTTGAAATGACTATTTAATTTTTACTGGGCTGTGCTCTTGTCCTACTTTCTGCTACTAAGGCAGTGTTGCTTGTCCTAAAGGACAGGAAAAATAACCATTAGCTTCCTTCTCTCCTTCCTGTTCTGCAGACTGAGTTTGTGAGCCTGTCCTTTCATCTGTCCCTACACCAGGCCTAGGAGACTAATTAAAATGCTGATAAGGAACCTTCTTTTGCACAGCATATATGCAAGAAGTTTGTTTAGTCACTAAGTCCAAGCAGGAATGATCTTTGAAGTAATCTTTCCTTTTTTTTCTTTTCATCCTCTGCCTGCTTGATATTGGGACCTACTTTCCTAACGCAGGCGAGTAATTTGCATTTGCTAGGTTAATTGTGTGGGAAGTACACGCTGGGACATTCAGATTTCATTTCAGTATTTTATGTCAAACTCGGCCTGGATGTTTCCTCATGACAGGAGGAGCTTTGGAGATGAAAAGGTCTCCTTGGTGCTAAAGGTGTCTGCAGGCACGTTGTGGCACAGAGCTGTACTGGAGGACACGAGCTGTAATTAAAGATGAATTAGGTTTGAATCTGATATATCAAAATTAGTGGGCCAAATGGTGAGAAATACTGAACAACTGTTAATTAATCAAACTCCCACTATATCAGTGTAATGCATTCAGCATCTCAGAATTTAATCTAATTTAATTGCACCTACCTTCATCTAAGATAAGAGTTAATTTCCCTATGGTCTTGAGCACCGTTTTCCAACCCGTTGCTTGCAAACTTGGAATGATCTCCAGGAATAATTCAAGGGCCCACACACAGTAGTTGAAACAAAAGATGTTGGTAAATAATCTGGACAATTTTGATGTAACCACAGTGAGCAGGACGTTGAAAATCATTAGAGGAATCCTCAGAAGGGGATGACTTGCAGAGGAGTTCTTTGGGAATTATCCAATAATCAGAAGCATGAAATTTCAAGTCTTATATTGAAGCCTTACATTTCAAATCCTACATTTAAGTCTCCTTTCAAAATGTCATCCTAAAACCTGACATGGGAGTGGACAAAAAAATCAATCTTTTTTTTCCAGGTATGGATTAAATTAAAAGGAGCCAGTTTGAAAGCAGGATTGTGAAAGGAACAGGGCTCAGAAACTGAATATATGCGTGGAAAGGGAGAACATGAGTCACATTTATTGGATTTGGAAGATTAATGAACATTTGGATGTTCCTTGTGTGCAAATGACACCTAACTCCAGACTATGAGTGATACAGGTGAGAGAGAGATCAGAGCAAATAAAATTCTGTGTAATGTAATTTCAACTGAGTTTTGGAGCTTATGTCTGGATGATTGGGAGCCAGTGCTCCTCAGGGAGTTTGTTTCACTAAGAGAGGAATGAACTTTTTTGTTTTCTGACTTAGCAAATTTGCTTTTGTTTAAGGAAAGGGCTCTGGACTTTTCATAGAGGAAGAAGATAGGGAGATAAGAGAGTCCTTTAGGTTTTGCTCCTTCGCTACATCTACAGCTGAGAGGGCAGCAACAAGAAAGCAAACCTTGTTTAGAAAATGAGGATCTTCTCCACATGAAATAATAAAATAATAAAATATTATTTCATGTGGAGAAGAGAATCAAGTTCAAAGAAGGCAAGATCAAAATGAACTTGTTCTAGCCTCCAAGATGTGGCTGTGCTTGTGTGTATTTTCTGCTCTTGTCTGATTCTTTTCACGGGTTTCAGCTTTTTCTGGGGTCAGTCTCCAGTACTGATGTGGTCCAGGGTGAGCCTCCTGGTGTCCCTGCCACCTCTGGTCTGGACAGCTTTCCAAAGCTGCCAGCAAGTCCTGGATAAGCCTTCCTGAGGGACAGGAAGCCAGGGGACACAGCAGGGGGACAGAAGGACAGAGGAGACAGCTCCGAGCAGCTCCAGGGGAGCCAGGAGCTTGGGAACAGCTTTTCCAAATCAGCTGAGGTTGAGGCCCAGGGCACTTTTATTCCCCAGGACCCTGGAGAAAACAAAGCAACGAAGCCATGGGACAAAACCAAAAGAAAGCAACACTAGAAGTAAGAAGGCATTTGGTTCAAGAGCAACTCGGGCTCCTCATTCCCTAAGACAGTGACTGCCAAGGCAAGGCAACAATGATGGAAAATGAAATAGAGACTTCTTTATGTATGTATTTTGGGAATGTATTTGGCATCCAAATTTCATATAACACATATTCTTTGTTTAACTAGAGCTGACACAAATGACCAGTTTCACTTCACGAGGCATGAATATGGTGCTTTCTTCAAAAAGTTCAAAACAGCAGGAAATTGATGTTGCTTTAAAAATTTTTTAAGGAACACTTTTAGATACTCAATTACTTCCATTCTTTTCAACATGTTATTATTGCTGAAAATGATTCATATACTTCCAAGAAAATTAACTACCACTTGGGTCTCAAAATCTCTCTTTCAGAAGTTGCATGTGTTAAAATTGGCTGTTTGCTTACCTTAGATTTGTGATCTGATGTTAGTGTCTGAATTTTAATTTCCGTTTCTTTCTTCAATTCAACGCAATTACTTCCTCTAAAAAAAGAAAAAAAAAAAAAGAAAAATTGCAAATGTGTGCCACAAGTTAAACATCTCCCCATTCAGTCAGCGCTTACTAATTAAAATGTTAATCAAAGTTGAAGTGCTGCACCGTATTGGAATGAAATTATTTCTCCTGGCAATCCATTCACAACTTACAAAATATTGTTGGATTAATGATCAGTCAATTCAAACACCACATGATTAATTCCAGATTGGCCCAGCAATTATTCTGTTGCTGAGGATGTGTCAGGCACCTCCATTTATGACACTTGGTTCCTTTTCCAGGCTCATAATGCCTTGCCAAGAGAAACCAGTTTCTGCCTGAAAACTTACAGGCCTATCCTTGCCATGATTTTAGACTCTGTTTTAAAAGGAATTTGTTTACTTACATATGGTTTGAGACAGAGAAAGCCATGCAACCTGAATAATTGCCTCCCAGGGCGATGTGGCTGCACTAAATCTGGACAGCTACAGAAAGTGTGGGTGTCCCTCTGTGAGAATGAGTGAATGCAAAGGAGGGGCCTGGAATAAAACAGCGCCTTGGGAGAAGTCTGTTTGGACACCAGTGCCACATTTCTGAGCTGGATCAGCCACTGATGCAAAGGGATGCAGCTCTGTGTCTGGGCAGGGACGTGTTCAGCTGGCCCTGGTAACGATGGTCACTGCTTGACTGCAGTAACATTAATCCATGTTTGCTCCAGAAAAGGAGATTTGTGAAACTCCTAACAAGTTAAAATCCTATTTTCATATCAAAGTACGGCTAAACTTACGGAAATGAGCAGAAAATTTTATCACCAAACAGCACCAGGAAAGCCCTTCTTGAAAATACTGTGTCTTGTTTTTCCAAGGGCCACTGGTCATTCATTTTCTACCCAGAGCAAGGGAAATTTTGTAGGTATTTCGAACACTGATTTGACACTTTGGAAGCAATCTAAAGTCACAGAGAGAGGTTCTGGCCACTGTTACCTCTGCCTGAAAAAGCCAGCAGCTGAAAGGGAAGTGTCTTTGACAACACTGGATCAGGGTGTGGCTGCTGTGGAATATTGGGCTTGTTGATCAGTGTGAAAAACATTGACTCTTAGGTGTGAATCAGACATACTTTATCCCAAAACAGCCTCTTTAGTTCAATCACTGGACTCTTCAGAACCCCAGACATCCAAAGCACCAGCTGATGCTGCCTCTGGAAACACAGCTTTCATCATGTGCCAAGGCAACTCCCAGCCTTTGGAGCCTGGGACAATGGAAAATGGGATTGCCCCAGCTGTGGTGGCACAGCCCATGGCTGAACCAGCTGGGGACAAACAGCCAGGGCCAGCCTGAGGCAGGGCCACCTACCCAGCTCACACACAGAGACACACTGGGATTTCTGGGCAGTCCCAACCACCAGAAGGATCTCTGTGTGCCCTGACTCCAGTTCAGAGGGAGAACACAACCATACCTACACCCATATGCCTCTCTGGGATTTGTAAGCACTTCAAGTGCATGACAGAAATAGCACAGGGAGCAAAATCCTGTCCATCTGTCAGTGAATTAGCATGTGATTAAAAAAATCCTACTTTGCTGAACAATGTGCACTCGGCATTTGTCACGCCATGTGGCAGAAATGGACCGCAAAAAAAACTGCACAACAAGATCAGAAGAGAAAGATGTCTTTACACCTATCAAAGGCCTTTTTATCAGGAAATAATCTGACAATTTCAATATGAATGCCTTGAAAACGTGTTCTACAAGCTCTCTTACAACTTTTATTCCTTGCAAATGCTCCAGATTGACAGCCAAGGAAATGGAGCATGTCCTGTACTCACTGAACCCGGGACTCTGGAGTCATCAATCATTTAAGTTCAATAAAATTTCCAAGTGTCCACCAATGCACTCACTTTTGAGCATGTCCTTTAATGCTCTGCACAGCTGGGGTGGCCATAAGTACCTTGCAGAATGGGCTTTCCGGGCTCACCATGAAGAAGCCCTTAGAATATTTTGCTGTGGCATTAAAAAGTGTTTTCACTTTTTCAGTCTGTCAGATACTGATCGTGATTTGGCTGTTAATCAGATGTATGCAGTTAGTCTTGTAAAACTGAAAGAGCCATCAGGTGTCTGAGAGCTCTGGAGTCCATGGAAAGCATGGAATTGGGGTAAGGAACCGTGTCTGGCTTTGCACTGAAGCTGCTTCTGGAGTGGTCATTTCTAATTTTATTTTTAACACACAATATGAAACTAGCATAAAGGTCTTGGTGTCCATGCATTATAAAATTAAGAAAAGATGCTGCAGGTAGCCAACGAAGTGACCTCAAACAATGAATCAAATGATGGACTGCTTTGATACTTGTGCCCTTTTGGGGTGATCTGGAGAGCGCTGTTGTCCAGGACTTCCCCACATTTATTGCACAGAAACAGCCATTTCCACCTTGAGCTTCCTGGCACACCTTCCTTGGCTGTTTTTCTGCACAGGCAGAGGCACTGGCTCCTTCCCAGGCCAACAGGAACACTGAGATTCTTAAATACCAGAGCACAGGGAAACCTTTCTGCCCCCACAATAATTATGGTGCAGTGCCCAGAGCTCAATTCTCTGGCACTGTAGGAAATAACCTGACTGTAACTACAAATCCAGCTGTACCAGTAACCTTCTGCTGTGGTATACTCAATGAAATTGAATCAAAGCCACATTAAATTAATGAATCCTGCAGCTGTCCCCTCTCTGCTGGGAGAAGTAGTGGTTTTCTGGAAGAAACTCCATAGATGATAAGTATTTGTGTGCTCACAGCTCTCCTGTCTTGAACAAAAATGGTACAGCATGAACTGTGAGCTTTCAATAACTTAGCGAGGAGAATTCTCCTTACCTGGTTTCCTTCTGACAGTCCTGTTCCTCTGGCAGCTTACAACACGTGCTCAAAACCCTCCACCATTCCAAGTAATTTATAGAAAAAGCATTCTTGGAAGAACCCAGTGCCAAACAGGCATCTATGTTCAGGTTTCAGTGAGTGAGCTGCTGCCAGCTGTTGTTGCCAGATGACAACAATGTGAAATTAGGAGCAACTGTCAGCATAGCTGGGTTTGGAACTGAAGTAATTCCTGCTGTCTTGATGAAATTCCAGGGACACGGGGAAAGGTGGAGAGGAGGAACTGCTGCCAGATGAGCAGCAAGGCAGAGCAGGTCCTGCCACTGAGCCCCTGATTAGAATTAGGCATTCTAGTAAAGTCATCAGAGTCTTCCAGGAACCCCTCTGGGACAAACAGGAGACTCACACAGACAACATCCCAGGCCATCAGCCTGTGCAAGTCACAACAACTCCATCCAGTCAAAGCAGTAAGACTCATTTATCCCAGCTGAGGGTCTGTAAGTCTTTTGTCAAAAAAAAAACTTCAACTCAACAGCACAGCAAAAGTCAATTATTTTCAAACGTCCAGGATTTAAAAGCCAGCTTTTCCCCTAAAATCCAAACATTGCTACTTTCTGGTGATAGAGCTGTTGAGGACTTTAGTCTGCTCTCACTGAACACAACAGTGACATTCCCTGGGGAGTGCAGTGAGACCACACCAGACCACAGAAATAAAATTAGAGGCAAATCCTTTGCTTTCACTTTTAAAGTTCTGACAGCAGAAGACTGGAGAAAGGCAGAGTGAGTCCAGCATTTATGGCCCATTGCCAGAGCTCATTCTCAGGCTGAAGGATGATGCTGCTTCAAGCTGCAATGCCCTTTTTTATTGAACACTTTATTCCAGACCACAAAAGCAGAAGATATCAAATCTATTTTAAGTCTAAAGAAAAATAATTTTAAAAAATATCTTACCCCTTCTTCTTCATTGCCTTCTCCAACATTTTCTCATAGGACACCTTTTCTTTATCATACTGGGCCACTATTTTGTCAATCTGTGTGCAGTGCAACTTCTGCATGGCACTGTGCTCCTGGAAAACAGCAGGGCCTTACCATTAGGTGCTGGATTTTTGATGGGCAATTTCCTTACAGCCTAGAAAATATCAGTGTACAAACGGGCAGTTTTGACTATGGAATTTAATCTGGTTTAGCCACGTGGTACTAAACAGTCCAGGTATTCCACCACAAGCACTAAAACATTTCTTCTTTGTCTGAAAAATTAAAACATGCAGTGAACCTTAAAAATATGGTACTTTTTAGAACAAAGCAATGACAGGGAAAAAAGTCATCTGTTGGAATAAATGTCCATTTAAGTACAATCCTGAAGGTCTGGCCCACGATCCCCAGTGACAGCAGCACTCTCATCATTAAGAAATGCCACCTTGAGGCACACACATCTCCTTTAGCAAGGGACAGCAAGCTGTGCAACACAACTTAACTTCCTATTTTCCTTTATCAGAACAGCAGCTCGCAATGATGCAAATATTTGACCAGCACAGAGAGCAGCAAATATTAAATTTGCACTGCAATAGGAAAAATGGTTCTTTCATTCATGTTATTTTATTAATACCCAAGTGCCCTGCATTTTAGCCAATTGGCCAAAAAGAACCTCATTAATTAAAACATGTTCACCCAGGACTTTACCTCTATTTTTTATAGCTCTTTTTACATCTTCTCCACACTTGCTATTCTACTGCTCTTTATTGTTATTATTCTCTAGACACCTTTGCCTTATCACTGTTTCTTCCTCTAAAAATGCTAATTAAATACTTTTACAAGCACTTTTACCAAAACATTAACAGCAATGCTGCAGTGCTTTCAAAAATGTAGTAGTGGGCTGTGCCCCAGCACTCCAACACCTGCCAAGCACCTCCCCAGGGAACACACACAGCTTCCAAGAGCTGCATTCAGGTGGGGAACTGCATTTGCTGTTCCACAGAGGACTTAAAGGGAAGCACATTGCTTCTGTCAATATTAAAACATGCCAGCCTCACCAGGGGGTGTTTGCAGTGACCAACCAGGCAGGGAGAAATAGGGACAGTGAAAAGAATGACTGAGCTTGACAGGAGCAGCCAGCCCCAGGTGAAGTGACTGAGAGCATCTCAAAATACCCACTCCCCTCTGAATGAGCAGAGCTGTCCAACTCTTGCCATAAAGGACTAAGAACAAACCCTGCAAAGCATGAGACTTCTGCCCAAGCTTCTGCCAAAACTCTAAGAAACAGGAGTGGTTTTTTGTAGCATCTTTTGTTTTCAACTGCAAAGTTTCAGTTGCTAACATGTTCCAGAACAGGTCTGCAGGTAGAAGTCTCCTCAGGCAGCTTCTGGTGATTTCCTCAAGCCCACTGAACCTGCACACCTTTCACATGAATATATTCACAAGTACAGAAATCCCAGCTCAGGCTATCAAAGGGAAGAGGGAATAAATTCCCATTGTACAGACTGTTATTCCTGTCCAGTATCTCCCTAAAGCAACATGAATACTGTGCACAGCTGAAAACTGAGGTCTGGAGGATTCTCACTACAGAATACAAGGATGGGGAAATAAGAAGAAGGAACTAACATTTCCAGTTTAAAAATCCATGTTGCAGAACGTTATTTGTCTAGAGTCCCTTCATCTTTTGTACTCCTACTTCTGCACTGTGAAATGGAGATTTTTTTCATGCTCTTTGTTACTAGGCTTTAATTCAAACTCTACATATTTTCAATGTCTTTATTTGTCTAGAGTCCCCTCGTCTTTTGTACTCCTACTTCTGCATTGTGAAATGGAGATTTTTTTTCATGCTCTTTTTTACTAGGCTTTAATTCAAACTCTACATATTTTCAATGTCAATATGAATGTGCAGCAGATGAATTTGGGGATTTAGATCAATTATGCACTTGTGGTTACTGTCTAGAACTATACTAAATTCCTCTAGGGGCACTTGTGACCATCCCTGCTGTGTCTGGGACTGCTAGAACTGTACAGCACAATCCTCTGTTGAGCTGCTGGGCTGGCAGGGAATAAATCAAGGTAATCCCTCACTACCCTTCCCCTTCTGTCTAGCCCAAAGAGCACAAAAACCACCTGACAGCTCTGAAAAACATTAAAATGAAGTAGGGGCCCATAAAAGCAGGCTGCTAAAAAGTGAAGTTGGCTGACTGAGAAATGTCCTTTTCTGTGCCCAGCTGCCTGTGATGCCACCCCAGGTCATTCCCCTAAACAGTACTCACCATATAACTTGATAAAGAAGAGATATAAACTAAAGGTCATCATTCAGACACATCAGCTGCTCTGTAGCTGAATATAAGATATGGATATTAATTCATACTGGGACATTAAGGAGATTCATACTTCAGGGAACATAGGCAGGAAAAACTCTACCTCAAAAGCAGCCAAATGCAGGTGTTTTTATGGAAGCATTGTTTAAAAAATGGCATTTCTGCACAGTATGTAGAAGTGATTGGACATATTCTTTCAAAACTACCTAAAGCACAGGTTACCAGAGCTAAGATTCCAGAGAAGTTATTCCTGCACAAGGAGATTTTTTTTAAAATGGTGACAATTACATGAATTTGCCACTGTTTTTCAAAAGTCAAACACAAGGAATACTACAGCAGCAGTGGCTGAGAGCTCCCTCCTGGACAGAGGTTTGGATCATGTTCTTTGCTCCCAAGGGCACTCATCTGCTCTTCAGCAATCCCAACAGAGGGATTTTGGAGAATGCTATTGTAGCTGCTGCAGCCAAAAAGGCTGAAATGCTGAACAGAGGTAAGTGAGTGGAAGATAACACCAAAGAACAACACCAGCAGGGGGGCGTGTGCTGGTAAGCCTGGCACCACAATTTTTGTTAGCCATGGTGCATTTTCCAAAGCCAATTTTTTGATGCAAAAGCATTAGACTTTTCTCTCCTTAAGCATCATGGACAATTCTCTCCTGCTTACTTACTCCTGCAGATCCCTGCAGTGTCTGTGTCAGTGAGAGCCAGGCTGGCTCGGGTGCTCTCAAACTCAGGCTGCAGTGTCTGTGTCAGGCAGAGCCAGCCTGGCTCTCCCTGACACAGACACTGCAGGCTGAGCCTGAGAGCAGCAGAGCCAGCCTGGCTCTCCCTGACACAGACACTGCAGGCTGAGCCTGAGAGCAGCAGAGCCAGCCTGGCTCTCCCTGACACAGACACTGCAGGCTGAGCCTGAGAGCAGCAGAGCCAGCCTGGCTCTCCCTGACACAGACACTGCAGGCTGAGCCTGAGAGCAGCAGAGCCAGCCTGGCTCTCCCTGACACAGACACTGCAGGCTGAGCCTGAGAGCAGCAGAGCCAGCCTGGCTCTCCCTGACACAGACACTGCAGGCTGAGCCTGAGAGCAGCAGAGCCAGCCTGGCTCTCCCTGACACAGACACTGCAGGCTGAGCCTGAGAGCAGCAGAGCCAGCCTGGCTCTCCCTGACACAGACACTGCAGGCTGAGCCTGAGAGCAGCAGAGCCAGCCTGGCTCTCCCTGACACAGACACTGCAGGCTGAGCCTGAGAGCAGCAGAGCCAGCCTGGCTCTCCCTGACACAGACACTGCAGGCTGAGCCTGAGAGCAGCAGAGCCAGCCTGGCTCTCCCTGACACAGACACTGCAGGCTGAGCCTGAGAGCAGCAGAGCCAGCCTGGCTCTCCCTGACACAGACACTGCAGGCTGAGCCTGAGAGCAGCAGAGCCAGCCTGGCTCTCCCTGACACAGACACTGCAGGCTGAGCCTGAGAGCAGCAGAGCCAGCCTGGCTCTCCCTGACACAGACACTGCAGGCTGAGCCTGAGAGCAGCAGAGCCAGCCTGGCTCTCCCTGACACAGACACTGCAGGCTGAGCCTGAGAGCAGCAGAGCCAGCCTGGCTCTCCCTGACACAGACACTGCAGGCTGAGCCTGAGAGCAGCAGAGCCAGCCTGGCTCTCCCTGACACAGACACTGCAGGCTGAGCCTGAGAGCAGCAGAGCCAGCCTGGCTCTCCCTGACACAGACACTGCAGGCTGAGCCTGAGAGCAGCAGAGCCAGCCTGGCTCTCCCTGACACAGACACTGCAGGCTGAGCCTGAGAGCAGCAGAGCCAGCCTGGCTCTCCCTGACACAGACACTGCAGGCTGAGCCTGAGAGCAGCAGAGCCAGCCTGGCTCTCCCTGACACAGACACTGCAGGCTGAGCCTGAGAGCAGCAGAGCCAGCCTGGCTCTCCCTGACACAGACACTGCAGGCTGAGCCTGAGAGCAGCAGAGCCAGCCTGGCTCTGGTGCTCTCAAACTCAGCCTGTCTCAAACCCAGGCTGCAGTGTCTGTGTCAGTGAGAGCCAGGCTGGCTCTGGTGCTCTCAAACTCAGGCTGCAGTGTCTGTGTTAGTGAGAGCCAGGCTGGCTCTGGTGCTCTCAGGCTCAGGCTGCAGTGTCTGTGTTAGGGAGAGCCAGGCTGGCTCTGCTGCTCTCAGGCTCAGCCTGTCTCAGACTCAGGCTGCAGTGTCTGTGTCAGGGAGAGCCAGGCTGGCTCTGGTGCTCTCAGGCTCAGGCTGAGCGGGTTCCCCAGCTGCAGAGCCCTGCTCCATCCCCCTGAGGAGCTGCAGCAGGAGCAGTGGTGAGCACAGCCAGCAGACCCTGAGAGCACTGCTGGCTCTCTGCACGGCAGGAGCTGCCCTGCCTTCAGCCAGCCATGCCCTGGGCAGGCTCTGCTGCTAGGAGAGCTCACCCCCTGCCCCCAGCAGCACACAGGCTGGCTCAGATATGCAGGAGCTGTGCTTGAGGGATGCTGAGAGCCCTTCTGAGTGCAGCCCATTTGAGATCATGGCTGGCAATTTGCTCCTCAGGTCAGGGAAGCAAGGGCAGCCTGAGCAGATGGATCATTTTGGTTAATGCTAGCAAGCACAGCCTGGGCTCAGACACCCTGTGGGTCACACGTGTGTGTGAGGGAGAGACCCCTGAGTGTGTCTGCTTTCCCCACACTACAGCAAATTGCTGGCTGCTGGCCAATGAAATGACAAATTAGTGTTTAAAAATTAGAAGCCCCCCAAAAGATCAGCCCTATGAAGATCTAGAAACTGTGAGTATCAAAAAATGTTGGTGACAGACACCTTTCTTTGAGCATGGGATTTGCACACAACACAGAAATGCAGAAATCACTCATTTCCCCTGTGCAGTCAGTAAGGAGGCTGAAATGTAACCAGTTAATTTCCTTACATGGCTTTCAATACAAAGAACCCCAAAAAAGTGCCAATTATGGAAAGTAATTTCTCCATACTTCATTGTACAGAGTGTCCCAGGCCCAAACAACAGTCAGGAAAGTGAACACAAAGACTGACACCAGAAATGCCCAGGCAACCACATGGCATCACATCTGCAGGGGAATTCATAAGCAAAGAGAGCAAGGGAGCAACTGCCCCAACAGCCCAGAATGGATTTGTGGATTTCCTTTGCCAAAATTCCCAACTTGGGATATTTTCCTCACTTACTTTAACTCTTTCTGTCACAAGAGTAATGGTTTTCCAAGGAAAGAGGGCAGGGCAAAGTTGGCTGTGATTACACACGGAGTGTATTTGTGGCAGAGATGTATGTGATTGTGGTGTCACTGCCAAGGAACAGCTGGCAATGAAGTGGTTAACACAGACACAAAGGAGGAGGAGCAGGGCTCTGTATTTCTCAGCTACACATCCCAGCTCTCTCCGGTGAGTCTGCAGTTTCTGCAGTGCTTTCTTCATCGCAGCACCACCTCCCTCCCCTCACTACTGCCTGGCTTTTCCATGCTCCCTGCCAAAACTCGTGCAAGAGGGAGCAAGACAAAAACCCCCCCTGACAAAGGTGAGCCTGGAGTGTTTGCAGGGGTCACACCAAGTGCAGCCAGCCCCAGGCAGGCGTACAAAGGGGAATGTGTGCTCCCTGCAGCACATTTCAGTCCACTAAAAACATGCATGCCCTTCCTGGGAGCCCAACCAGCACCCCTTAGTCTGCCCCTGTAATTTAATCAGGAACTGCCTGTGCTAGTGAGAAACTGCTTAAAACTGGGCTCAGAGAACCCTTAATGATCATACCTTGGCATGCTTCTTCTTTAAGGCATTCAGCTCTTTCTGCTGCTTCTTTAAATGCTTTATATAAGCCTGAAAGAAGAGAAGATGGATCAATTCTTCTGTGGCCATATTGACTTTAGCCAGGTAAAATCCTGGCTACTTAAAACAAACAATCAGGAGCACCTCCTGAAAAGCTTGTGTCAAGACTCACCTTCATCTGCTTTAAATCTTCTATCTTCACTTGAGGAATGAGGTCTATACCTGGGAAGGTATTGATACAGTTTATCTAAAACTTCATACATACTAGTACATCTCATATTCAAAATTTGAGTTCCACCACAGCAGCCTACATTTAACTTAACAACTAATTAATGAATTAGCATTTTTCACCACATGAAAAAAATTATCACAGGTTAATGAGAAAATTATTCATCAAGATCTAGCTAAGATACAGTAATTTCCTTTGCCCATGCACTCTTCAATCAATTGCCTTGTGGAAAAAGAATTGAATCAATGAGTGTAATTTAATCTCTTATGGTTCTGGACTGAAGTGTCAAAACACAGCAATCTAAGAATTGAAAAAAGGTCATTTCTGCAAACACAGCAAACCATTTATGAATACTAAAACACCTTCAGAACTTTGGTCCTAGCTGGAGATTGCTCTGGCACCACTTCTTGCAGTGGGGAGGTTTCTTGGGTAGGGCTCCACATGACTACAAAACTGGGGCCAGGTGTGCTTCTCCTCAGGTTAAAACACAGGAGGGAAAATTAACTTGCAGCTTGTGTGGTAACAAAAATAAAATTTGCATTTTGCTTAATACCCCCAGGCTATGGGAAAAGGAGCAGAAGTGTGCTCCAAGACTAAAGGAGAGTTAAAAAATGAAGGAGAAACAGAAAACCAAAAGAAGTGAAAATTCTAATGAGATTTCAACACACAAGACTAACAGTACTACGTAGATGAATGAAAATGTTTTGGTCACTTTAACTGCAATGCAAACAAAACCTGATCTCATTTAATGTTTATACTTTAACAAATGCTTTGTGACATATTAAGGGCTTTTTAAAAACTACTAAGCACACCCCACATGTAAGTGTTACTAAAAATGTCAGTACAATGCCATGGGAGTTGTAATTTTCAGGCATTCCTGAGGTTTCACACAGAAATAAATGTTGGCCTGTGTATTAATACACTGCAAACATATTTAGTTAACTGCTCTTAATGATGCCTATGGACTGTAAGGTTTCCCTTGCCTTCAAAAGGACTTTCTGCTTTTTAAGGTGAATTTAACTGGAAAATGCTCAGCCACTGTAAAAGCTAACAAAAAGAGGGGAGGGGAGGAGAGGTAGGCAATCTCTTTAGGGAATATGAAGTTTTTCTTTTCTTAGGAGCATAAGACTCTGCTCAAGTATATGGCATCAACATTAGTCTAGTAAATGAGACAGGAGCAGATGTAGGCACAGGTAGAGGCTGAAGTTTTCAAAAAGACAAGTGATTTGACTCTTACTGAAAATCTGAGGCCAAACAAACCCCACATTCTTGTGCCTCTGAAAGCCCTCCTCATTTTGCTGCTCAAGTAATTTCTAACAGCAAGATGAGCTGTGTATTTTAACAGTGCTAGAATTATTCATATGCTAGTAAATCACAGAGATAAGAAACACGAAATAAGGATCATTACAGGGGATATAGAAATGAGCAGCTCTATTTTAACATGCAAGAATAGGGATGAAAATTGCAGTCAGGATGAGACCTCGTGCCTGCATCAGGCTGCTGGGTTTCTAAACAGGCTTGCTCAGGATTTTATTTTAAAGCATTTACTGCACAGAACCACTACACAGAACATTTCCTTAGCAGTCCAGGGCTGGCTCCATGGCCAGCAGGACTCTGCTGTCAACCCCAGCAAACTTCATGCCTGACTAATGCACACTGAAGCTAACACTTGTGCACCTTGTCATGAAACATGACATGAAAACACCTCGCTGCACGAAGTGACCCAGGGTCACACCAGGCAAGAACTTCTGAAAGAGTTCAGGTGCCAGAGACAGCCTGAGGCTTCACCCACTGCCAAGAGTGACTCCAGAGAAAAGGCACTTGGGTTCCCTGGAGATCCCTTCCCAAGAGTGCACCCAGCCACGTGTGCTGGAATTTGAGAGAAGAGCCCCCCGTGCTCCTCCTCCCTCCTGGCAACACCTCTGGGCAAGCTGCAGGAGTGAGGGAACCACATCCTGATTCCTGTGGCCTACTAACAGAAATATTTATTGTCTTTCATTCAGCTGTACAAATTTGCTTTCTCGCTTAATCTTCATTACCTGTGATGATGTGGGAGAAACAAATAATCCCATTTGACTGTAAAAAATGGCTTTGTAGAGTGAATGGTGAAGAGTTGGGAAAAAATACTTATTCACTTATAAATGAGCACAATTCAGTTGTTTTTTTTTTTTTTTTTACAATAAACATGCCATTTCCATAATCACTATTCAGAGTAAAACCACACTGTGAAAACATTTCTAATTGTTGGGAAATCTCTACAGAATCCAGTGAATTCTAAATACCTTTAATTACCTAAATCTGCAACCCTGCCAAGGGATTTGCGAGGGGAGAAAAAAAGCAGAAGAGTTTCTGTGGACTGTGCTAGTTAATAGTCACTGCTATTGGCACTCCTCCAGGAATCCTCACTAGCAAACTGCTCCCAGAGCCTTGCAGGTTATGTGTGTAATATGCACATAAAATAAAAAACCCAGAGGCGTACAGCCACACGCAGAGGTCACTTTGTGAAATAAAGCTGCTCTACCTTCACGCAGCCACCTCAGCAACACCCCAAACCCACGTGCAATTAGCCAGAGACAACTC
This sequence comes from Onychostruthus taczanowskii, assembly GCF_017590055.1. NCBI lineage: Eukaryota > Metazoa > Chordata > Aves > Passeriformes > Passeridae > Onychostruthus > Onychostruthus taczanowskii. The sequence goes on from NW_024503124.1 coordinate 809,075, forward strand.
CCCGAGGCCAGGTGCTGGCCATGACCGTAATTCCAGAATGGAAGCTGCCAAGGGGCCTTGCTGTGTGGCCCTGGGAACGCTGCAGAGCAGAGGGAGGGATCTGGGGTACCTTTCTTGGCGTCCTGGCCGGAGCCGAAGCCCGCCGTGGTGCTGGGCCGGAGCTCCGAGCTGCTCTGAGGAGTGACACTGGCTTTGGGATTATTGGCTTTTCCTTTCCTGTCGTTCTTGGAAGTGTCATTTGGGACATCAGCTATGTCGCTCTGCAAGAAACATCAGAGTACAGTGATTGGTTTTTGGCCTGTGGGTAAAAAGCTGGGGAAATTTCTGAATGGCTGACTTCAAACATAATGAAATTGCAACACATTTTCAAACAACACCACAGTAAAGCATTTGCAGCCTATTCCAAATAGCTACTTACTAAAATACTTGATCACGTGTTGTGATCAAGTCACAAACTTGATCCCCATTTATTAAAGTCTCTTCTCCTAAAGGATGTATTAATGTGATCCGTGAAAAGCCAGTCAGTATTTCAGTAAATGACATAAGCCAGACAAAGAAGCTTATATTTGAAAATGAGAAGTGATAAGGTGCATTGATTGGAGAAGGACCAGCTCACTTTAAATAAAGAACACAGCATGGGCAGAAGTGGGGTGTGTTTGTCACTGATTCTACTTACAGTTTCAATGCCCATAGCTCTCATTTGGTCTGCTCTTTTTTCTGTGATAGACAAAAATTTCTTTGGATCTGATAAAGCATCCACAATATCTGTAAGGGGAAAAAAAAAAATCAACTTTTTGTGAGCTTTGGAGGCATCTGGAAATGAGGATTTTACAAAAGCTTTATTCTATCCCTGTTATTGTGAGCCATGGCTTGCCACAGGAGTCCAGCTTTCTGCAGTGAATTTGGCAGGACTGGAAGTGCTTATTTCCACAGCTCCTGGAACATGGAACAGTTCTTACTGCACCAAGGTGTGCTTTTAACCCAGATCCCTTCAGGAAAACCCAGTGACTCTGTCAGACTGCTCTGACCTCCTCGCAGTTCCTGAGTGCAGGATGGGAGAGCAGGATGTCCCTCCTGAGCCACACAGCACAGCTCTGTCCCCTGCTCAGGGGGCTGCAGGGCACTGCAGGCACTGCACAAAGTGCCATTCTATTTCCAGCTGCAGAGCAGTGGATTAAAGATGGATTCAAGCAAGCTGTTCTCAGGTAAATCTGTTCTCAGCAGCCTCGGTGATAGTCCATGTCTGGGACATGACAGGCTGTGAAATGGCTTTTCCAGGCATGACCAGCACCTGAATCTTGCACATGACACAGAACCACCAGTGTACCACAGCCTGGGTACTACACACACCACTGAATCTGTTTTCCAGGGCAGTGACAAACATGCAAGCACAGCTTCACAGCATGACAGAGTCCCAGGAATCTTTTACCTGCATATCAAACAATCTCTTCCTTGCTTAACTCCAACAGTCAAAAAACAAAGTGAAAATATCCAACCCATCAAGAGGTTTGGCAAGAAACATCTTGTTCAAAGTAGGGGCTGGGCTCTATCATCTCCCTCCCAACCTGAGCTGTTCTGTGGAACATTCCTCTGAGGCCACAGCTCAGACAGGCCTCCCATTCCCACAAAAGCTGTACTAAACACTCAGCATTATCAGTGAGATGTCCAGGAACAGGCCATCTCCAGTACCTGCTGTGACCCACGGACGTCTCCTGAACCTTATTTCACACGGACAAAAGCCATCTAGGATTTATTTTTAGCCATGGCAATGGCTTGTGGCTGAGCATGGAGTGTTTCTCCTCTTGAGCATGGAGTGTTTCTCCTCTCCCTAACTCATTAAGGATGTCCTTTAGTCCTTGGCACACTCTCTCCAGCACAAACCCAGGGCTACCCTGCCAGCACCGCGCCGGAGACGTTTCGGTTCCGCCTGGAAATGGAAGCTGGTGCTCAGGAGCTGCAGGTGACGATGCCCCACTGTTTGGGAGAGCAGAGCAGCACCTCCGTGGGCTGTGCCAGGAGCCACACCAGCACTTCCCAAGGCCCAGCACTGCTGGGGGAGCTGGCTCAGCCCTGCCTCTGCTTTTCTGTGCCCCCCTCTCCGCAGGGAGCTGAGCTGGCCGTGGGGAGCAGCACTGCGGGGAGAGCTGCACTTAAACACAGGACTGGGAATCACTGGGAGAGGGCATTGCAGAGGCACCAACCTGACTCACAGAGTTCTAGAACAGAAATGTGGAGAATGCTGCTTCGTTTGCAGCAGTTTGTGACATTACTGTGGTTTTGTTGGGAACAGAGGGGCTGATGCAAATAAACCACGGGAAATTGCAAAGCTATGAAATAAAAAAAAGGAAACCACATATTTTAAAGCCTGCAATGCATCACCCATTCTAGTTATTATTCAGGGCACATTTTTAAATCTTACTCATACAGGTTAAAAGAACAAAAAAGAAAGAAAAAAGAAAGTAGGCAGCTACTGACTCGAGCTCTACCTTCCTACAGGTTTGCTAAAACAACCATGGAGATCCTAATGACAGCTCACAAAGCAATGAGAAGCTCACTGCAGATGAGAAGTAATTAAAAACCACGTGCCAGCAGAATAATGATGATTCCACCTGAGTGTCAGAAGTTATTGCCCAGGTGTTCACCATGCTGCTGCTCTGTACCAAGGAGGAAAACCCACGAGGCACATCCAGCCTGGGAAGGGAGAGGAGAACCAGAATGGAGCTCATTTAGCTCCTGCTCGTATGGAGGCAGCTTTTCCACTGCTGGCAGTAAACTACAACCACCAGCCCTGTTCCAGCAGCATTTTACTGTACCAACACTGTGACTTAGGGGTAGAAATGTTTTCCCACCTCTATCAAATAAACCACCCACAGCACTGCTGACAGTGCAGCACACAATTTGTAAATTCTAAACTGGTGTTGAAATTTTGGAAAACAAGTCTTTCACTTCTGCAAGTGCAGAATGCAGTTTAAAATAGGAATTAAACAAATATTTTCTCCTTGTGGGTGCAGCACACTCAGCAGCTCAAGCCACACAGAACTCAGTGCTAAGTTTAAATTCTATTCTTAGGAACTAAGTCTGGTGCCACAGAACATCAATCCCAAATCAGAAGCACGTCCTTAGCTGAGCAAATATTTCAACTGAGTCACTTGCTGCCAAAAGCTTCAGTTCAGGTAGGAATTAAAGGACACTTAAACATGTCTCTGAGACTGATGGGTCAATTACCCTTGAGCACTCAAGTTTAGGCAGAAGCTCACATTTCTCTCGAGACAAAGTCCCTGCAGTTAAATACTGGGATGACACGTGCTGCATCATGGCATGGTGCTGCTCCAAGGCCCTGGCACATCTCCAGCTGACTTGCCAGAAACCAGGATTTCACATGTGAACAACACAAATGCTCCTGCAACCCCTTTTTTCCATGAAATGTTGTTACTGAAGTCTCAGACTGTCAATTTTTTTAAAGCCTGGATAAGCACCAGACTCGAAGGCAGGTTAGGTCAACCTTCCCCTTCCTCCAGTTTCTACTGTGGAAACGACACTCAGAGAAGTGCAGCCTCTCAGACTGTCAATTTTTTAAAGCCTAGATAAGCACCAGACTCAAAGGCAGGTTAGGTCAACCTTCCCTTCCTCCAGTTTCTACTGTGGAAACGACACTCAGAGAAGTGCAGCCATTCTTTGCATGGCAGCAGGTTTGAAATAGGTTTTGTGAGGAGAAAAACACGGGTTTGATCAATACCTTTCATCAGTAACCCCCGAGGTAATTGCTGCAGAGTCACAGCACTCGCATTCTGTGCAATTCCTACTTCACAGTTTTAAATGGCTCATGTATTGTCCAGTGCACAAGCAAGTTTCATCTGGGGTGCAGAAGCCCTTTCTGGCAGGGGGAACTCAAGCATTACACAGGTTTTAGAGGTGTAATGATTATTCTCAGCTCTTTGTTCCCACACACACGTGGCAATTTGCCACTGCTCGGTGTAAGTGACCACAGCTCTGCCAACCTGATCTTGGAAATGCTCACGTGAAAATAACTTTCCTGAGAATCCAAAAACAATTAAACCACACTAAAGACATGTAAAATCAGGAGAGAAAAATGAGAGAGGTCCTGGATGCTGAAAAACTTCATTAACCTTTTACAAAAATACACCAACTTTCCCAAGAATATAGAACTGGTTTTGTTTGAAAGAAACTATGTTTCTGCATGTATTTTTTTTATACTTATAGGCCAATCAATACAGATAAAGTACATCCTAACTTTACAGATATTTATGTCAGACAAGATGTAATAAAAGACTCTAAATTGTCAACAGAGAAAATGAAATGGAGCTTAGCAGTAGTAGCTTATTTTCCAAATTATTTGCTCATTTTAGTACACTAATGCTTTTATCATCAAGAGAGGCAGGCACTGGGTAAAAAGCAGATTCCTTCGCTCCATATCCAGAGATTCCAAGGAGTTACAGGAAGTCACAAATCCTGAATCTTCCCCTCCTCCAGCACTGCACGTGTGCTCCTGGCTGGCACAGCGACCCTGGAGCACTTCAGGACTTGCACACCAAGACTCAGAGCCACAGCACACCGAGACAAAGGCTGCTCTCACCTCCAAACCCATCAGGCACGTAAGTTTTGAGGACAATGTTGCAGAAAACCGTTGGAAGAGAAAGGGGTTTGTTGCCCTCGTTCCGCAGGGAGATGTGTCTGTATCCTGCCTGCAGCCCATCCAGAGGCAGGATCCTCTGACCAATCAGCTTGTTATTGTCATCATACACTGCTATTCTCAGCACAGCAAGGTCAGGCAGGATGACCTGGAAAGCCACAAAACACAGGCATGTAATGGCACTGACACAGCAGCTCCCTCCCCGCCTCCCGCGCGTGAACTCGGTGCCAGAAACCACCAGCGCTGCAGGATCAGGGCATTCCCTGCAAACCCCAGCTTGCAAAATTCCTTCTTTCCTAGAAAAGCTTCTTTCACCCTAAATAACGGGTCCGCTTCGGGTTTTGTAAATCCTGCAGCTCAGTTACACCAGGTAAACATTCTGCGTGTTTATTTTTCATTACTGCAACTGGTGGCAGCGATAAGAAGGCAGGTAAATACTGCACGGGAAACGACAGATACAGCAGCAATCAAAGGGCAGGTAGTGCTGGATCAGGAGGAATTATGGCAGAGAGATGGGATTTGGGATGCATCCAAAAGGGCAAGGAGAGTGCAAGCACAGGCTGCTGGGGATGTCTGAGCTGCTGCAAGGCTGTGCTGCACTCGGGACACGCTCCGGGCATGCACAGGAGCAGGGGTGCTGCAGCCTCCTGCCCCTGCCAGCCCCAGCTGGGCTGAGCAGGACAGGAGCAGAGACCCCTGGCCTCCCTGCAGCAGAGGTGCTGCCTCTGTGCATGCAGCAGAGAGGAGGAGGCAGACCAGCAGAGGTGCAGCTCCCCTGCCAGCCCAGCCCAACCACACACCGGCAAAGATCTCCCACTCCTTCCCTGCCTGGTGCTCCTCACCAGCTCCTGAGGGACACAAGGGAAGAGCTCAGAAAGCTGGGTTTGCCTTCTCCCTCAGACCTTGCCCCTGCCACCCCCCTTCTCAGTCTTGGGGGCACAAAATAAAGGCTGCTTTTGGTCTCTGAACCCAAGTGAGCAGCTCATGGATATCCTGCTCCACTCAACTACAGCTCAGCACCCCCAGCACAGGCCACCACCAGCACCTGCTCCCTCCTCCCCTCACACAACAGAGGGACAACACAGAACCCAGGTCAGAATGACTGGAACTTCATTTTAATTAAAATAAAAATGAGAAAACATGACAGGAGAACAATCAAACACAGTAGCTGAGAACAACTGTGTAGGGTTAAGCTTCAGCCTGAGGAGAACACTGCAGCCCAAGCAGGGCAGGTAAGATCTCTCCCCTACAGGTCACAGATCAGCACATCTTTCATTACATGATGGTCTCTGACACAGATTTGCTGGGGAGCACAAGTGGGGACTGAGTTTATTGCTCCCTCTGCATGAATTAGTTCTGTGGTATCCTGCCAGGCACTCCCACCCTCTCAGGATGTTCTAGCACTGTGCACCCCGTGCCTTCAGCATCAGTCCCACCCTCTCAGGATGTTCTAGCACTGTGCACCCCGTGCCTTCAGCATCTCCAGCTGGAGGAATCCTTCCTGCTGTGTTCCTGCCACCTGCCTGCTTCATCTCCAGTGGATGCTGACTACATTGCTAAGCTATGACAAGGGCCTGAGGTGAAGAAAAAGAATCTCTTGGCTGACCTACGAGTTCAAGAGAGCGTGTGACAGTGGGATTGCTCACTGGAGAGCAGTAATGAGAAACACTGGCCTCAGCCTCTGCACCCATGTCCCAACACAGGCTGCACTGGAGCTTCTGGCCCTTTTGATGTAAGAAACCATCAGCAGCAGATGCTGGTCATGTGGCCAGCAAGCCATGGGCAGCCAAATGGCTTGTACATAAGCACCTTCCCTGTGCTCCTCACACACACAGAAAAGCACCTGAAGTCACATTCCTTCCAGAATGTGAGCTCAGAAGAAACTCCTGCATCAACTAAATTTCTCTTGAAAACTGGCTGTGCTGTTAGGAAAGCAGATTAAGTGTGTAACATACCCAAGTGTGAAGAGTTATCACCACTCGGCAAAAAGTCTGAAATTTGGACTAGAAGTCTGAACTTTGGAATAGAAGAGCAACAATTCTGCATGACAACAAAACAGGTGTAAGCAAAACAGATGTTATCCAAGACAGCACTGTAACACACGTAGTCTGGATGAAACTCCAGGCAACAGAAGAAAAATAAAATAAATGTATATATATATGTGTATCATATATATATAAAGACTGAGAGATAAAAACTGAACACGGACAAATGGTCTCTCTCTTTAAATCCCCCATGCCAAGAAAAAAAGGGTTGTTTTTCCTTTCAGTATTGGAAAAAAAAAATAAAGAAGAAGGTACATGATGCACATGGACTACTGAAGGAGGGAGCTGGCAACACGCCTGAGGACCACAGCACCCTTCCAACTTTTCCATGTAATGACATTGACCTTAGCTTTGGATGCAGCATCTCACCTGCCCTCTGGGCTGAAGGAACAGTGCAAGATAGCAGCCACTGCCAGGGCAGGGAAGAAGAAATCTCCAGGGAATGATGGTGTCCACCAGCGGGGCTCATTCTGAGCAGACTGCATACCTTGAACACAGGCATGGTCACAGAGGAGGTGGCTACCTCCAAGTGGGAGGAGGAAGCAAAGGGGAGGAAAAAGCCAAATGGAAACAAAAACAACAAAAAAAAATCATGTGATAGCTACAGAGGTTATCCGTTAGGAAAATAAAAGCAAAGCAAAAGCAAAAAGAAAAGAGAACCAAAACAAACCAAAAGCAAGCAGCCTCTTGGAAGCTGGCTTCAGCTTGCCATTGTCTCCAGCAGTAAGAGGGGCCCTACAAACCCTTTCCAAGGAGCAGGAGGGCTGAAGCAGGGAGGGCTGGCTCAGGGCACAGCAAAGCCCAGGCTGTGCTCTGCACAGGCGCCCGTCCTACCTTCCTGAAGACAAAGGACTCCTCGTTGTACACGGGGTTGAGGCCGTTGTTCATCACCATGCGCGTGCGGAACTCCTTGCGGATGGTGTCCGTGGGCAGCCCGTACATGTCCACCTCCACGTAGGTGCCAATCTTCTTGTCTGACAGGAACTGCCCAGATATCACCTGCAACACAGCGAGGAGAGGGGAGGCACTGCGGAGGAGGGACGCGGGAAGTGGCCATTCCTCACCGAGAAATGGTTCGCAGCTGGCAGAAGGGTGCAGCTCCTGGTGTGCAAACGTGTATTCAAACTGCACCTCCTTGGAAAAGCTTCTGAGATCAGCTATGGAAACACCTTTTCTCCATCTGAAATGCCACCACCAGCAGGGTCTCACAGATGCATTCACTGTATGAAAACTGAATGGAACAACCAGAGCTGGCACTGCTATTCCACAATTTCTAACACTCGGCTCAGAAGCACTTTTCCCTGTGATACACCTGGAGCACAAGAGGTGAAAGGAAACTATTGCTTTTCTTTCACTCAGCTGAAGGTTTGAAGCTAGTCATGTGTCAGTCTGACTCCATATTACGTGTCTGGAAAGTGCAGGATCCTTAAAAAGTGAAAAAATCAAAACCCCACACGATTCCTCGGTATCTTTAGAGACAGGAAGATTTGTTGCCATTTCACCCCAAGTCAAGATTAATCTAGCCACAGCAGGTGATAGGGAAAATTTCTATTTCACCAAGACGATCTATTACTTAAAAATACAGCTAATGTTTTCATTACTCCTACAATCAAGGAGGGAAGAAAAAAACTGACACATGATTTCACAGACCTAAGCTCATTCCAAATCCTTTGTTTCCATGACCTAACATCCTTCTGGGGAACATTCTGGATAACAGATCTGAAAAGTTATGTGGCTGAGGGGTATCATTGCTGGCTTTTGCTCCAACCAACTCCTTAATTTGCATGGCATTTTATACTAGTTTTAGTCACAAAAGAAAGGCAACTGTCAAAATACGTGACCTAGGAGTTAACTAATCCCACTTCCTTCTTGGAGGGACTGTGCTTTGATTACCTTTTAAGAAAAACAATATTAATAAAACATGCTTATTCTTATTCTTCTAGAGGTGCAAATGGAGCTCAGTCCAACATCTGGAGTGCATGAGGAACGCGTGGCCAGTGAGGGTGTAAATTAAAATGCAGCCCATGGAAAGTGCCAAGTGAAAGCTGAGGCCTCTTGCTCACCAAGCAGTTTTACAATTGTCAGCCTCCCCCAGAACCTGGTACCTGACCATGCTGTAGAACTGCAGCAGGAGTTTTATGGACTTTGTTACTCAGAGATAACTCCAAAGGAAGGGCCTGCCTCACAGCAACCATTTTTCCCCCTTCATGTTGAAAACACCCTGTCCCTGTGTGGCCAGACTCCTCCCTGCCCCGTGGGGACAAGTGATGCTGTGCAGTTTCATGCTGTGCATGGGAAGGAACTTCACTGCTGTATCTGCTTGTGTGGGCTCATGGACTTCAGAAAAAACCACCAAGGCTGTCAGAACACCACAATTTTTGTAACACATCATTTCCAATTCCATCATACTCCACTCAGATCAAGGAAACAAAGGCATCTTAGCCAGCAATATAAAAAATAATAAAAAAAAAAAGAACCAATTTGCTGAAATCTGCCCAGGCCAAGCACACTTAGTGCATCTATCCTATCTCTGAGGATCCTAAATGTGCTTTTGGGTGTGATGCCAGCTGTCTGCTGCTGTTTTACCTGGACAGAACACGTTGCAGCAATGACCCCATCTACAGGAGTTTCAGAGAACGGGTCAAACGTCCTGTCTGGCCGTCGCATGAAATCCGGCTTTAGTAGGTACCTTATTGCAAGGGGAAAAAGGAGGAAATTATCCTTGATTGGAAATTAAAATTGTACTGAATGCATGTGAAATGGATGTTCTGCCTTTAAACAATGAGCTCTCCTGCAGCAGTGTGAAATACAGGCCCATTCCAGCTGCGAGTGTGAGGAAGTAACAGAAAGTATCATGGTTGTCTGGAACACAGACAAACACTGATTTTCATTTTGAATTACCAGCTACTGAGAGATGAAATCAATCCGGGATTTTAAGATAAAAATAAATATAATATATAATCAAGGACATTTCAAAGCAACTGAATAATACAGTTTAAAAATACAGGGAGTTACCACGTAATAAAACACAATGCTCTCATTTGTTTTAATTCTTTAACACTTTGGTAAAGCACAGAGGGATTTTTCAATTTCATTTTTCCAGATGAAGCAGTTCCTTACCGTTCAAGACTCATACACTAAATTTCAGCTTGAAGCTGGTTTTTTCATTGTGGTTATGAAACCTTGGGGGAAACAACTGATAATGTCAGTGCTGACAGATTGTTAATTATAGCAGCACGAAAGGTACCACCACAATAACACTCACAACGCCTCCCTGAGGACCTCACACTGCATCAACATATCAATGGAGCCAATTTGTGCTCTGCTGCACCAAAACCCAAGCATTCTGACACCAAAATGAAACAGCAGTTGATCACTGCAGAAAGGCTGCACATTACAGACATTCTCTTCCACTGAGGGAAGAAAATGTGCAACTAGAAATTCTGGCTAATTCTGCAACCCTGACAGACAAAACTGCTGGAAGATGAATTTTTATCCACCCTTAGTCTCTCTCGTGAATCACTGGTACACAGTATGATAATGGCCTAGACAGAATTCAGGGATTAAAAAATGCTAGGAAAATTCCAGTGGAAAGAATGTCAGTGTTTTCACCCATTTTTAAATAATGTTGCTTCTGTTTAAAAGTAATATTACTCCTTTTTTTCCATTAGAAAAGTGATTTCTTAATATTTTGTTAATTTAAAGCAGGTTGGGGCAGAAAGGAACTAACTATTCTTAGCATCTGTTTTCAGCCTTCTGCAATAAAAATGTTGAAATGACCTTGTTTGATCAGCATGAAAGCTGAAAATGTGAGAAAAGAGGAGCCCTAGCCTCTGTTTTCAGCCTGCTGCAATAAAAAACGCTGAAATGACCTTGTTTGATCAGCATGAAAGCTGAAAATGTGAGAAAAGAGGAGTACAGGCAGAAGGAAATGCTCAGTTTTTCATTTCCCTTCTGTGACTGAAACACCACCACATTTACAATGCATATCAAAACATTACCATGCGTTACCACTACGTTATTATCAAAACACTGATGTAAGAAGCCAGGAATTTAGTTGATAATTTTGCCTGTCCTTCAGAGGATTTGGCAAAAGTAAGCAGATACTCTTACTAAGCTGGTGGGTCCAACCAGACAGGAACCCAACTCTGCCATAAGAAAGCTTTGGTTTTCTTCTATTCTTGTTGTTTTGATTGAAATTCCAGAGTGCAGCTTTGTCAAAGCCAAGAGCCTCTTCTGGAGTGCTCACAGCTGCAATAAAGGCACGGAATGGCCAAGCACTCTGTGCCCATTCTGCAAATGAGCAATTTTACCAAGCTCCATCTACCCAGACTTGCTTTCTGAGTAAGCTCTGCAGCAGAAAGAGTAGCTCCTTCCCAGGAAGAGCCTGCAGATTCTGATGTGTTTCTGGACTGTCATTTCCTGTGATTCATTGAACTTCTCCTTTTCTCCTGCTCCTAATGATCAGTCTATCCTGTTAAGGCCTATGCTCAGCATTTGAGAAAAATCTATCAGCATGCCTTGGACATCCTTTGGCATGCAAAAATCATGAGCAAGAACTGAGATGAAATACTTCAGGATTCTCTGTGAAATCTGTGCTCCAATTAAGAGTGCACAGATTAAAAATATGTTCCCTATGTATTCAGATTCCACTTGTCCAAGTAAATTTGGCAATTCTGTGAACTGTGCAATGAATCTCCATTCTGAGGCACATCTTCAAAGAAAGGCTGAGAGCTGAAGGTGGAGATGGATTTGAATAACTGTGTACAGTATTCATGATCTTCATAATATGAACACAATGCCTCTTGGGTCCCATTTAAAAACTGGGCATAATTAAAGGCATATTCATCAGAATACCTCCTTTTGGGGGATAATTCTCCCTGAACTCTGCTGATTTCTACCCTACACCTAGCATCCCATTTTCCTTTTGTAACACATAATTAACAGTGACAAAATCTTATTGAAACCTTAGTAAAGGACTCTGCTGCACAGTGACAACAGTTTAAATCATATCACTCACCCGCACGATCCATTGTACTCAAATTTTCCTTGATTCAGCTGCATTGCTAAATCTGCCAAGAGAGACAATTTACTCACTTTCCTGCTGGATAATGCAGATCATGAACTACATCAGAAAGTAAAACTGTTTTTCCAGAATAATAAGTTTAAATAAAAATTTAATTTAATGCATATAAAACCCACATCTAAGAACTAAAAGGAAGCAACAGGAAAACTTCATATTTTTTCACAGGAGTAACAGCTTTACCAAGAATTATGAAGTCCATGCTGTGCTTAGGAAAAAGTCTTTCCCTGACTGTGGAAGTAACAACTGTGAACATGTCAAGTGCCTGGGATGGGACTTCCATCATCTAACTTTTGGTATCTGCAGTGCAGATGCCCACATTTCTGCAGATCACTTTGAATGACAGAGGGATGCAGGAGCTTCAACAGTGCAAATAACCTCAGCAGAAAAATACCAGAGGAGACATGCCTGAAGAATTATTCCACACAATGACAGCCACCTGTGATGAAGCTGTCTGCAGCCTGCTGTCTCAAAGAAGGTGAGGTGCATGTCCCACTGGCTTTCTGTGGACTTAGTTGAATAAAATACCACAGAAAGAAACCTCAAAGATCACAGCAGCACTGCTTAGTTTAAAAGCATGTGAGTTTTAGTGAGTGCACTGTTACAGCACTTGTATGGGAAGACATATGAACATGCAACAACCTCCCTCTCATCCAACCCTCTCCAGAACTTTGTAAAAAATGAAATGTTTTCCTGCAGCTTTCTACTTACACAAGAACAAAATCTCCTGGTTTAGCAACAAAACAGGTATTTCTCTTGCCCAGCTGACTGTGCCTTCAAAGGGAACAAGATCTGTTCTGTTGGTGCTCTGATATACAAAATACAACATTGCCCTATGCTCCTACCAGTTATTACTGGAGTTACTGGGCAGCTGTAACATTTATTTCTTCAATCATCTTCATCTTGACAGCACAGCTGGATCACAGAAGAGGAACACAGGCAAGTTGTTCACTTCCACTTAGACAAGAACTACAGTTAATGTGGAATAGGAAGGGGTTGGGAATGACATGCAGGGGGCAGAGGCAGTGCTGGGAGCAGAGTGAGCCTTGTATTTCTGCTCCAGCCTCCCTGGCATGTCCACTGGAGTGTTCTACAAGCAGCAAATTCCAGTGTGTCCCTTCTCCTCTTCCTCAGCTGGTGAACCTGGGCACAGCTTTGCAGGACAGAACTCAGGGGACGACCAAGAGGAGTGTCTGCAGGACCAAAGACACTGTTCAGGGAGGGGGAACGAGCACAAAGCACTGCCACAGCCAGAAAAGGCAATGGGAAATGGGTCTGTTATATATCTCGCTGGAGACATTCCTAGATGAATTAAAAAACCCAATCAAAATGACAGAAAGCCTCCCTGCTATACTCACACCTTCACTGAACAGGAACAGCACATCTCCTCTCAGACCACCCTGTGGAGAGGCAATTCCATTCCCTGGCATCATTCTCTCAGCTGGGATCTCAGACCTGAGCACATGACTGCTAGCACTTCACAACAACTGGTCTACAAATGCATTTGTCACACAGTCATTACTTTTTACCATCTTAATCAGTGCACTCCATCTTTGCTGTGCAGACAGGCACCCAACTGTGCCAGAGCTGTGTTTTGTGAAAGCACTGATTTCCCTGTAATTAACACTTTTTATTAATAAAAACCATTTCTGTGGGAAGATGCAGTACTCCATTATTTCTCCATAAAAGAGGACTGAATTTTCCTTCAGCGCAAGGCTGTTTTTATTGCTCCTTGTCTTACGCCCCCGTGATCCCAGCCCGCTGCATTATTCAGCCATATGTCTGCTGCCTCCAGAAATGCCAGCAGCAAATCCACGGCATCTGTCTGAGAGTACTGCCCAAGCCATTCTTTAGGAGTGAGGGTCCCTGTCCTCTCTGCCTACCTGGGGTCTGATAGTTCAGTGAGACCATCTGGCAGCCAGCGTTCCAGAAAATCTGAGGCATGTAATTACTGGAATCCACGCGGCCTCCCTTCGGGTATATCCGACTCATCTGTCTCTTGTTGTAACTAGGGAATTCATCAAGGAAAATCAAACAAAAGCGTCACAGACACGCAGAGCCACGTCCTGCTACCTTCAGCATTTCAGTATCAAAACACTCCTCTTCTGTTATTCACATTATTTCTCCTTCTTGAGGTACTTCCTGTTCTCCTTTGCAGACATGCAGCACTAAATCTAGAAAGGGGCACTGGCTTGTTTTAGGACTGGTAGGAAAGTGGGATGAGAGGTGAAAGGATACTTCACAAACTCAATGGCATGAGTCTTCAAATCTCACTTCAAATCTCACTATCAAAGGATACTTCTCAAACTCAATGGCATGAGTCTTCAAATCTCACTTCAAATCTCACTATCAAATCTTAATTCAAATCTCACTATTTCTCCTTGCACGAGGTAGGAGGAATACCCCCTTTCCCTCTGCAGACATGCAGCACTGAATCTAGAAAGGTGTGCTGGTTTGTTTTAGGACTGGTAGGGAAGGGGGATGAGAGGTGAAAGGATACTTCACAAACTCAATGGCATGAGTCTTCAAGTAGCCCAGTCCAACAGATTCGTTGAAAGAGGACATGTTATGGTGAATATTGCGTTCTGGAAAGAAAAGACAAGACGTTTTAAAACACTTCTGTAATGACGAATCACAACTCAAAATCATGCACTATAACAGCAGGACACAGCAGCTTTTGGTCTCTTTCCCCATTATCTATTACTCATAGAATCAAATTACAGTGATAAGAAAATTCATAGAATCAAATTACAGCGATGAGAAATTTCATAGTACTTCTGACTCGCTTCTCTGTTTCTCTCCTTGGGAAATCAACAATATTTTCCTTTTTTGTTTAGGACAACATTGTTATTCAGAGCCTGCACTGTGTGGTAGATAAGACAAACCAACATGATAAATTGTCTGGTGTGCAGTATCAGCTCACTGCTGCCCGCTGTGACAGCTGTGCTCACCTTACTGCAGAGAGAGATGAACTAAAAAAAAGCATTTCAAAAGAATTGGAAAGGCCCAAAGAATAGAACCAACCTCAACAGCTTCCTATTCTCCCGGTAATTTACTGACTCCATGTGGATGACTAATGGAATAACATGCTAACTTCACATCCAAGGAAACAGGTCTACAAACATACTGATGATGGTCATTAAACTATAAAAATCTTATGCCTTGATTTCTAAATTCAGGCAACGTAGAGATTAAAAAACTACCTAGGTTAAGCAAATACTTGTATTTCATTCAACCTTTTATGTTACCTTCTGCTACATCGAAACCTTGAAATTTTACAGGTTGAGCATAGTTGACCATTGTTGATAAATATGGATGTATATTGGTTGTGGCACCTACATATTTGTAAGATGCCATCCACGCTTGTTCATCTTCCACAGTTACTAAACCCTGGAAACACATTAAAAAGAACAATCACCATTTCTGTGTGCAAACACTGCTGCTGGCTTTTTCAAAGGTGGGACAAAATTATAGCCAAATCTGCAGAAGGTTAAAGACAGTGCAAATGAATACAAGAAAAGTGGAAGTTTAGTGCCAAAAGTTAAAATTTATTTTCTTGCTGGTATAAGACTCTCAGTGTTACAGGATGCATGCAAGAGGGCTGATGACAGAAAAGCTCCTAAGCAGTGGGTAAATATTACATGAAGTTAGTAGGATAACACTGGGATAAAAGATAAATATTCCAACAGCTGGGAGATAATGATCCATCTTTGTCAAATAAATTCCAAAAACTGTGATTTAATATGCATTTTCTGATAGAAACTGTGTGTACTTGGCACTCAGCAGAAGTTCCTCACCACCAAAACACAAATGGGTTCCACTACTAATCTCTATTAACAGAAGCAAACCAAAACGTAGGAACCACAGCCTTCACTGGACAACAGATGTCACAAGACTGACAAGAGACACAGTACCAAGTTCCTGTTCTTATCCACTTCAACTGATAAAAACCTGAATCCATCACCTATAGAATGTGCACTTTATTTATACCTGAACTTGGACTTTTCTACAAGTACCTCATCTGCTAGAAACCCACACCAGGAGGCACTTCTTAGCTGGCTCTCCCTGTCCAACATTTGTCTCTCCCTAAACCAGTTTGAAACACATTATTTTCACCGAAACAAAAAAAGAAAAAAAAAGTCTCTGTCAAGCTAAGCAATCTCCGCAAATTCCTCATGTTTTTGCCACACATGCATTTTTGGTGGCTCTCCTACCAAAAGATCTGCCTGTAGGCTGACAGTGCCCTTCTGCTGGGAAGTCCAAAGTGTATTCAAACATTCAGACTGCAGCTCAGCGTTTGGCAGAAGCTCTCCCTCACCACTGACTCAGGAAACAGTCAGGAGGAGGAAGCTCTACCTTTCTGGGAAATGCAGTTCACACTACTGCAGCTCATTTACTCCCTGAGGTGGGAGAGCAAAGGAAAAGTGAACGCACTTACCAGAATTATGGCACCTCTGCCTGCCAGGCAGTGCAGACACCCCCCAAAGAATGAAACCCGTGAGAACTGGAACCATTTATGCCTTGCTATGAGGTGATTACAGTCACAAGGAACACAATTTTGTGACTGCACAGAATGCCTGAGCTAGCAGAATGAGTCCAGGTACACACTGTTGTATGTGCATGTCGGACTGAATTCAACTTCCAGCAGCCCGTGAAATCAAACTGACACCAGGTTGTAATGCTGCTCATCAGGGCTCAACCCAACTGCTTTTCAGAAATGTGCATGTTGAGGTTTCACAGATTGATCCCAAGATATGCCCACAGCACAGCACTGTGTTAGCAGAAAACAGGGTTTTTGGTTGGTTTTTTCTTGTTGTTGCTAGGTCAATAGCTGCTAAGAGAGCTTAGGTCAAATTCAGGCCAAATTTACTCAATAAAACCAGTTCTTTTCAGTGTCAACTTTTGAAAGGCCATTAACTCAGGAAGAACTGAGCACCCATCTCCTAACACCCAGGGCTCTTTGAAGTGCCTGCTGGTGACTGCTCAGAACAGCTGATCATATTGACCTGTCTTGATCCATCCACACCAAAGGAGCCCCAGGAAAGGGGAGCCAAAGGGATTGTGATCCTCAGTGCCCTGGCAGTGGCACCCTGCAGGCACAGCTCTGTGACTGCATCAGTGACACTTGGCTCAAAGACTACGTACCAGCCATTGGTTTTATCTTATTCCCCCTGATTTTTAGAGTAGGGCTATACTCTGCACTGTTCACAGCTTTAAAGCTGTGAGTTAAGAAAGGGGCAAGGATGGAATGTTTCCTGAAGTCTGCAGAAACAAAGGAATGGTTACAGCAGCACTCCAGCCTTGTAGGGGATAGAGAAGACAAGGGGGAAAGTTGATCTCCATGTCATTTACACCTCCCCACCCCTCAAGGAAAGAAGCAGAACTCACTTGGGAAACAACACAGACTGAAACAAAGTGTGGTTATGAACAGGAGCAGCTCGAATGAGAGAAGAGGAGGAGGAGAGTGG
Organism: Onychostruthus taczanowskii; assembly: GCF_017590055.1. Lineage (NCBI taxonomy): Eukaryota > Metazoa > Chordata > Aves > Passeriformes > Passeridae > Onychostruthus > Onychostruthus taczanowskii. Next base: position 826,322 of record NW_024503124.1, read on the forward strand.
AAAGAGGTGGGAAGAGTCTTACAGGAGGGATTCCTGGGAGAAGATAAATGCAGAAGTCCCAAGGGAAAGCAAAAGGAAGAAAGAGAGAGGAAAACAAAGTGCAGTCAGGGTAAGGGCAGAGGCAAGAACCAAGCAGGGATGATACATCTCAGCAGCACTCAGGTTTCCCAGGGCATGAGATCAGATACTTCTAAGCAGGCAAAGTCATGCACTCCTGCCTGCCCCCAGATTTTCTGACAGCCCTGACCCCAGTATAAAAGCACAGCAGAAGAGGCCCTAGAGGACAAAAGGAGGTAGAGTCACTTTCAAAAATAGGTGTGGTGAAAACTGAGCATAAAATTGTTAATCCACTGAGAATGCATGGTAAGTAATATGCATGTTATATATAAAACAATAAAATAAACTACATTACATCCTGTGTCACCTTTTTATTGTTTTCTTGCTCAGAATCTTCAACAGCCTGAGGGAAAAAAAATATATATACATTACCCAAAGAAAAAGCAATAGGAAACACTCACAGTAAGGAGAAAAAAAATCCTCAAAAAACGAATACATTCAGCAAAAAGTAAACCCTTTTCCACCTTCCTACAAGGATCATCTGTTCCATACACTTTCAAAACTTTGTAGTCCATTCCAAATTTGGGTACACAAGATCTGAAACTCAGCCATGGGAATAGGATGAAGGATGCCAGACAGTTAAACCTAAACCAGAGCTATCACTAGATGCTGGGGACAGGAAGCCTCAGAGAAGAATGAAAGAATAACACACCCAGATAAAGATACCACAATAAAGATCATCTGAGCTGGATGTGCAAACTGCCAGGCTCTGAAAACTGAGGGTTAAGAGTGCTGTGAGCTGTGCTTGAAATGTCCACATTGGAGAAGGCCTGTCCCAAGATGTCATTTGCAATGCAGCAGTCTGGTGTCTGCCTTCATTTAAAAGCTACCAGTACTGAGAATCTCAGATAAATATTGTCTTGGCACTGAATGTGCACTCCTGAAGAATAGACATCAAGTCACTGATCAGCAAAGAAGCAGAGAAGTTCCCAAGGACATGTGCTGAGGATGAGCAACTAATCTGGAAACAAACAAAAATCCTCAAAACACTAACAACAACAACAAAAAAACCCTATCCAACCAAAACACCCCAACACATTCAGGCAGTTAAGGACCAGTGACTTAGGAAATGCAAAGAAGTGAAGTGATACTTCAGTGGGAGGATCCATAAAAGCCCTGAGGAAGCAAAGCTGATGGCTGAAGAGACACCCAGAAGGCAGGGCTGATGGCCCTGGCACTGCTGCACACACACTGCTGTTTTCCACTCCCACACTGCTGTCTGCAGAAAGATCCAAAGGCAACCAAGGAGGAGGGAAGAAGTGCCAGAACACTTGAGTGGCAGAGGAACACAACCTGCTAAGGCACCTGAGCCCTCACGTGCGGGCTCCTCTCTGCAGCAAGCAGCACTAATGCCTCCAGAGCAGCTCTGAGTTCCAACATCCTGTGTCTAATCAGCATCAACTAACACTCAAGTTGCTGATAAATGCAATGGTCAGCCGTGAGTGGAATGAAGAGAACCTTCTCCCTGTGTGCAGCTGGTGCCTGATGGAGCCCCCTGCCACACCCCACAGCAACTGGGAATGATTGTCCTGTTTTGCCTTTGCTGCTGGGGGTGGCAGAGAACCCACCCCAAGGGTTACCATGAAACATGGTGCAGGAAAAGCCTGCACTGCACACACAGAGTGCAGCCCTGCAAACACACTGCTGTGTGAGCAAGGAAGCTCATGTTCCACCTCCTCTTAGGATTCTGCACCTGAGATGCAAAGTGAAACACCAGAGGCTGCAGCAGGAAACTGCTTGCTGCCTTCAATTAGGATTTCTGATGGAATCCTCCACATGTATCCTGTTCCCTACACACTGATTCTGTTTCCTCAATGAGTACATATCCCACTATCCTACCTGAACAAGGGGACAGCATTTTTGGCTACAAAGCTCTGTGTTCTCATGAACCTGAAGGTAAGGGGCACCTGGTGAAGACCTCGGGTTTGAATCTTGTGACAAGTGCTCTGATGTTTGCACAAAGCAGAGTGCCTTCTGCAACAGCCTCCATGGAAAGTTTGCATAACAACACATATGAAAGAAGCAATCTCACCTTTTTGACACTGATGGCAACAGCTTCTTTTTGACTGTAATCATCTACAGTAAGGTCACTTCCAAACTTGTACTCAGGATGAGCTTCCTCTTCCTGGTCAGCTGCACAGAAGACAAAGAGGATCAGTGCAAAAACCACAGCAGCAGCTGCTTTCTTTGCAAGGCATGAAACAAATGACAGTTCCATTCACAGGTTTGGGTTTGGCATTTTTTAAAAACAGGGATAAAATCCAGGGTATTAGATTTCTAAGAGTTAGTTAACTGTTTCCAAGTGCAGTAAATTACAGCTAAGGCCTGAGATGGTTAGTAAGAGAAATTTTATTTGTTGTATTTTTGAAATAATCAGTATTTTGCCTAGGTGTAAAAAAAAAAAAAAAAAGCCAGTAGCCTTGGGAAATAACAAGAAGAGATGACAGAGTTCTTCAAATAAAGATCTAAGAAGATGCCAGTGGCCAGGCTTCTTCAGTGCATTGTTAAGCTCCTTGTGTGTCCCCACTACAAGGAATTGTTCTCATTTGCTTTTAAGGTGATTTTCCATCACAACCTACAGTACTCAAAGTGAAAAAGTAAAGGGGTCAAAGAAATGAGAGGAGCAAGTGGCAGGCTAAGGCTGGGACATTCACTGTGACACAGGGCACAGCCCCTGGGTTCAGACACTGGCAGCTGGGGAGTGATTTAATCTTCTGAAGGTGCACATTTAAAACAGACAGGGTGGATCACACCCCAAATACGTGTCTTTTTCTCTGCTGGCCACATCACTGGCTCAGAGCTGCACATTTACACTGAGGACAGGCAAGAAACCACCCTCCCACCCCTCATTTTATCCTTATAAAGTGTAATGCAGTAATCCCCTCTGATGCTGACACAAGTGTTAAACACAGTGACAGTATGTGCTTTCAAAGCAAACAACACAACTTCTTAGTGTCCCTCTCCCAGACAGAATGAAAATCTGATTTGGCTGGTGCTCTACCACAGCTTCTGACCAGTAAATGGAAGTTAAAATTGTCTGGGGTGAGGTGGCAAGGCTGAGGTCTGGACAGATGCCCTGCACTGAGCCCAGAGCTGCTGCTGCTGAGCACAGGCACAGGGTCAGGAGCACCCAGCCCAGGGATCTGCCACAGGCAGGGTCTGAGAGCCTCCTCCAGCAAACCCTCACCGCTTTCTATCTCCTCCTCGTTATCATCCTCCAGGATATTTACAGGAGCAGCAGTTTCCCCAGCCTCCATCATCTTCTTCAGAGCATCAAGCTGTTCTGTTAACATGAAAAATGAAATGAAGTTAGTTGTGACATGAACAGTTTGTAGCACAAGAAATACAAGAGAACCATCACAAACGATTCCCTGTTCCTCAGAGCATTCTGTTTAATGAGTTCTCTGACTTCTCAGCTGGTAATAACATGTCACACAGTAAGTAGCACCAATAAACCCAGGCTGCTGTTAGATCTGAAAAGTGGTCAGTGAGGGCTGTGTCCAGAGCTCACTGAAGTTAAGGGAAATACTTCACAGAAGCACAGAATCAGTCAGGCTCTGAGGCCTCTGAGAGTGCATCCAGCCTCTGCCTGAACCACCACCTCTGTCACAGCCAGTCTCCCCTAAATTCCTCCAGGGACAGTGGCCCCCACCTCCCTGGGCAGCCCATTCCAATGTCCAACCACCCCTGCTGGGAAGAAATCCCCCCAAAGTTTCCACAGACTCCCAAGGTCTCTGGAGCAAGCACATCACTTCCTCACAGGACAAACAGACTGCTGCCTCTTAGTGCTTGGTCCCTGCAAATGGAGGCAGAGTGCTTGGATTCCCAGCTGTGTTCCCATGTGCACCTGAGCCAGACAGGAGGGGCACAGCCCTGTGTGACTGCAGCCAGTGCAAGGTCTGGGAGCTTATCTCTGAATGGAGAAGGAGCAGGGATTATCATTACAGCCATACTGGGAACTAATACATTATTGTTACTGAAAGGAGATAAATATCACAGCTGGCAACACCAGCAAGAAGAGCAATTTGAAATTCCATTTCATTTCATGCTTATCCTGGAAGAACACAGCAATGCAAACAGACCAGTGTCAGCAGAGTTGACAAGAGATTCTATCTGCCTCATATTTCAGCTCAAGCAGCAGTCTGATAAAAGTCCCAGGATTACATTTCTGGGGCTGTCTGTGCCTGTGCAGCGTGCTGATATTGAGGCCCAGACTGGCACTCACATGAAACACAAGGGCAAACCAAATGTTATTTACATATAACTCCTATTCTTCCAACACTGAAGTACAAACAATCTGGAAACTTTGGTGACAAAGTCTGTTTGTGGTGATCTGGGCTTTTGTTTATTCACTATTTGACAAACGTTACTTACTCTTTTCTACTTCAGGTTTCAGCCTTTTATTCTTTATGAGAATCTTTCTTCTGAGGTCGTTGGGAGACGGTAAGGCTTTACCTTGTTCAAGCTGTAAAACAATCCAAAGAAAATGCTCAGTAATAACAACAACAGCCGTTTGGCCTCCCTGTCCCTGTTTGGGATGTGGATTTTAGGGCAGTCTGCTCTCCTTCTGCAGAGGTAGGTCAGAGCCCTGCCGTGCAGCAAGCCCTGCGTGCTGCTGTCCCTGCAGCGGGCAGGAAAAGCACAGCTCCAGGGGTGCCAGTGCCAGGAGCCCCCCTGCTGACAGGTAAGGCAGGGCTCTCCTTGCCGTGGTGCCCCAGAGCCTCTGCAGGCTCGGGGAGGCGGCTGAGAGCCTGTGCCGAGGAGCAAGGAGGGTGTGCAGGAGGAGCAGCAAGCACTGAGTACAAGGGGCTCAGTCTGAAACACTCCACGTGCTCGTGAAGGAGTGTCTGCTGTCACCTCCTGCCACAGTGCACCCCAACTCCTGGTGCTTGATTTAACTCTCAATGCACCAGTGGGGTCATGGACCGCAGGGCCCGAGCCGGGCCATCAAACATGCACTGTGCAGCTGAAAGAAGAGGTTTCCTCAGCTGAGACCATGCCATTTATAATTAATTGTTAGAATTAATTGTTTTTAACCAGTGACTGGCAATTTCAGAGTGACCTGCAGAGCTAATGCACGTGGTGTGTTTTATGTAGGTGCTGATATCACACCCCACAGCAAGGGGGGATTTCCCCAGGCTGCTTGCCAGAGCCCTGTACAGAAGAGATTAAAGAAATCAGATAAAGACAAGTTTGTGCCAAAAGCACAGCCACCCAAAACCACTAGTCACTTCTGAAAGCACAGGACTGGCACTGAACAGCACTAAAGGTGATATGACCTCGGTTTGTCATCTCTTTTAAATAAAACTAATACAAAAAATAGAGAGACTGGCACAACATAACATACTGGATGTGTTTCTAGAGGCTGCTTCAACAGGAGATCTCCAAAAAGATCTTCACAGTATTTTGACATCTTGTACTGTTGATATTTGCTGGAAAAGATTATGCCAGTTAATTTTTAAATATAAAAAAGAAATCACTATCACTCAGCATAAAAGAATAATGCTAAGTAATGGAGACATCCCAAATTATATACTGCCCACTTTGTTTCAACTGAGAAGTATTATTTTACTGTAATTATACTGTCAATAAAAGTCTATAATTTGACATAGATGAATTTAACAAGACCAAAAAGGTAGAATAACTGAATCTCACAGAGCTAATGGAACATCCAAATACATTTCACAGCTTTATCACAGATAAAAATATTGCTACTATTAAGCTACATAAAGATTGATTAGTGTATTAATGATATATATTAAGTGACATTCAGTATGCCTGCATATCCCCCCAGTTTTCAAGTATCATATCACAGTATTTTAAACCACATCATCTCTCTCAGACAATACACCATTTAAAAATTAACAACAGGCACTACACACCTGCAGTGATTTTCAAATGAAAGAATGACAGGGTACTCTGATGTAACAAATGCTGTTTCCTTAATGGCTTGAATTACATCCTGCAAAAAAGCCACACCAGCTTACAAGTCAGAATGGACCACATTAAAAACATAAGCAAAGGGATTTTTTATTACCCACCCCACGCTGAGAAATGGAGGGAAATGTGCAAATGAAGAGAGAGGGAGAAAAAACCTTGTTCTTGGTGCCCCCCAGAACCTCCCTGCACCTGCAGCCATCGGGGGGAATTCCCACTCCCACAGGAACCCCTGCATCTTCAGCCTTTTCCACAGCTGAGCAACTCCTCAGGCAACAGAGAAGATATTTATTCTGTGGTGCAAAGAGCCCCAGGGTGTGAAGAAGTGGGGCAAAAGCAGCAAGCCTGCTCCCAAGGCAGAAGGAGCACAGGGCTGGGTGGTGCCCCAAAAGAGCCCCAAAGCCTGGTCCAGACCCCCTGCCCTGTCAGTGCATCCCCCAGGAGCAGCATTCCAGTGCTGAGGAATGAGGGGAGGCTGCCCTGCCTGGGTTCTGCTGGGCTCTGCTGCCAGAATTTACCTTGAAAAGGATGTCGGTGCACATTGCTTTCCCATGGGTTATTATTGGTTCTTGGTCTTCACCTTTGCCATCCCAGCAGTCCAGCTCAACACACCTGACAATCCAAGGAAAATAAATGCAGTGTTTTATTACAGGTGAGCTACCTGGCACATGTTTTAGCAGTGATGGTCAGAGCAGTAAGTTGCAAATCAGTTTTGGGCATTGCACAACCCCTTCTAAGCTGTACACGTGTTATTTCTGTAACTTTGGATACACCACCTTAAACGTGGCATGTGTGAGTCAGTATATTCTCATCTGGACAATAATGCCTTCAGCACTGAGCCACTCTTCTTGTTCTCATTCTAGTAAGTCAAGAAATTAAGCAGGAAATCATACATTTCCTGATTCTCATTAACATATTAACTTTGCCACTATAAAGCAGAAAGCCCTCTGAAATTCTTCAGCTGTCATTCTGAGATCAAACTTTGCTAACTTTCTCACAAACTCTCTCCTTATATCAATTTCTACATTCCTCTGCCTGGAATTGCTTCTGTGAGAAAAACAAGATTCTTAAACAAACACACTAACATATTCACACATTCAATTGTACAAAATATCAACACCAAGGTACATTATGCAGTATTTTTAAAGTATTAGATTCACAAACACGGATTATCTCCTGCTTCCAACCTGCATCCAGCCAAAAGCACTTGTCTGTACATCTCCACTGAAGACTTGCCCCCAAACTGCCTGCCTGTTAAATAGGTATTGTGAGAGGAGCTGATGAAGTAGTGAGCCAGAGGATGGTCCATCTCTTGGTACAACTCCAAACGGTCCAGGAAGACGGGGGCATTTTCATCTGACATCAGGTACCTGCAGAACCCATCGCTGGATATCACACCTGAAGGAAGGAGGAGGCACGGGAGTCACTGCCAGGAGTTTGGAGTCCACAGCACTCCAAGCACCTCAGAGCAGCAATTCCAGCACAAACCTGCTGTTTACACAGGTTCCTGCAGGCAGGCTGCTCTCCCCTGCCCCTGCTCCAGGCTGCCCAGCAGCTGGTGCAATGTGCCATGACATTCCCAGAGAGGCGAACCAAAACCAGCTCCACACCTGAGGTCCGGCTCTCACCACGGCAGAGCTGAGGCACAAAAGGAGGTGAAGAAGGCAAACAGGTGGGGACACCTCCTCAGAACAGTCCCAGCCATGCTGATCTCTGGGACCTTTAAAGTGAGCCTGCATGGGGCAGGTTTCTGTGGCCCTTTCCTCCCCATCACATTCAGTCCCGCGCTACATCGCTGTCACCCAGCTCGTGCAGGGACTGCTCCCCACTGACAGACAGGGCACATGAGAACCTCTGCAGTGCTTCATTCACAAAACATCAGGGAAAGCTGCAACACCCCCCAGTCTGCTGTTTGAAGTACATGTTCATACCTTTGTAAATGAGAACAGAAACCTACAATGGCAATGCACACACAGGCATTCAGAACACGGAATTCGTAACACGTCTCTCTTACCTGTCTGCTGGTCTGTGCTTCAACAGAGTATAAAAAATACAAATCAAGGGGTGATTTTTAATGAACCCAAATTAGGAATAATTACTACAGCAATATCAGTTTTAAAGAGGCCAAGAGTCTGAAAAATGAAAATTATCTGTGATGGGATAGAAGGGATTACTCACAAAGAGCTGCTGCAGGGAATGGTTACCTGGCACGAATTTTGACACTGCTTTCCCTGAATTTATGAACACTAAGCTGTTGTAAAGGCAAGGTTGCAGCAGTCCTATTTTTATTTTCTTTAAATCTATTTTTCTCTAATACAGAGAAGTGGAGTGATCCCAGTTTCCATTCTACTTCTAACTTTCTGAAAAAATCCTCTACTGGAGCTTAAATTTTCTGTGCTTGGTGTCAGCCAGGGGTGAAGTGCTCCAGAATGTTTTACTCAAGTCCTCTCAGCTGATCCTGAGTATGAAAGAAAGGGGGCAAAAGGGAATTTTGGACTTGAAGAATGGTTTTATTTTGTTATCACCACGTACTTCAAAGCTGCAGCACAGCATATCTCAGATGATGCACACTCCTCGTGCATCATCCTGTCCAAAAATGTCACGGCTGGATGGGTGCTCCAGACAGAGCACAGCTGAGGCCCCAGCAGCCTGAGAGAGCTCTGTGTGCTCAGCAGTTCAGACTCTGTGTTTCTCACCAGCTTTGCTGGGCTTTGTGGTGCCCCTGTCTGGTTACTGACCTGCCCAGCAGGGATTGCTCAGCTTTACTCACTGCTGCCCCTGAAATGTCACTGAGGAGGGGTCAGCTGCTTATTGCTGCTGCCTTTTCTATGTTCTTCAACTACATGATTTAGCAAAAAAAAAAAAACAAAAAAAACCAACAAACCAAAAACAACAAATCAAAAACCAACTAAAGGAAAAAAAAAAGTTGTCCTCAAGTATTTTGCTCAACAGCAAAGTTTTATCTAAGAAAGGAAGAAGCTGAAGAGAACAGCCCCTGCTGAGATCCCTGGAGGAACACTGAGAGGGAACTTCTACTGGTTTGTTGTTATTTACTCTCCATAACCCCATCCCTGCAAAAGGTTTTCACATTTATTGAAAACCTGATAGAAATAAAAATCAACCAAAGAGGCTAAATAATTAGCCATGGTTGAATTTTTTTCCCCATTTTAGATTTATTTCCACCTTCAGAAAGTATGTTTTTACACCTTCCATCCTAAGCAGGTGACAGCCACATGAGCACAGCTTCCTGGTGTGAAAGGCTGCCCAGTTTGCAGATCTCCTGGGACACTTCTCCCTGAAAACACACCAGACTGAGGAAAAGGTACAGTCACATTCCAGAAGGGAGGTACAGCATCCCAGGTGCTCATTTTTGATACAGCTGGCACAGATCTTCTGTCAGAAGAGCTTCTAGTGGAAATTGTTCATGTTATTAGAACTTTAATGTTAAAAAAAAAGCAGGATCCTTAAAGAATTTGGAAGTGTGGGGTTTTGTTTTATTGTTTTGGGGGTGAAATTGTGCTGGTGAGTTTTTTATTTATTGAGAAAAATACCTCCCACTTAAAATAGCCAGTTCTGAGCCAGGCTGCTGCCCTCAGGCACTGGAGAGAATATATTGTGGGAAGGTGGATGCACATGGAATTTCATTTTTCTTTGTGCACTTGGCAGAGCCAGGCAGCCTCTGGGCCCTGAGCACAGCCAGGTGCACCCTGCCTTGCTGCTCTGTATTCACTCAATCCCAGCCTGTCCCTTTCCTACCAGGATTTGCAGCCACACTCTAACCTGGCTCAGGGTCATAACCCTTCTAAAAAAATCTGATTGTGAAGGGGAGGTATCTTTTCCAGCAGAGCAGCTTCCTGGTCCAGCACCCTCCACAAGTCCTTGTGCCCAGACCACAGGGACTGCAAACTCCCTTTAAAAGCCTGAAGGCTTCAGAACAAATTCCCCAAATGCCCAAACCCAGTGAACTCTGAATTCCCTCCCCCATTTACCTTTCCTCCTCAAGTCTTCATCTGGCTCATATGTCTCAATTATCTGCAGTGCTCTTTTTGTGTCATAAAAGGGAAATAAAATCTCATTGAGCCGAGGATCTCGTTGGTGCTAAGGTGAGAAAACAAGAGAATTCAGCAAAGCAATATAGTGCATGCCTATCACCCAAGAGCATTTCATTACTGCAGATGAGAAAGAAAGAAGTGGACATTTAAAAAAAAATTTAAAAAGCAGCCCTAAAATTTACAGACTGCTCAACAGCAACTTCAGCATTAGGTAGAAAAAAGAAACCTAGGCAGTTTGATCACAAAAATATTTTTAAAAAAGAAAAATCCAGTGCAATCATATAACTGGTCTTACTGTTGCTTATTCATAAAAATTATGACTGCACATGGAATCTGTGCAAATGAGATGTTGAAAACAAATGGCTTAATGTCCCTTTGTAAATTCTCTCTCTCATCTTTTTTTTTTTTTGCAAAGTGACAGACTTGACTGGTGGCACTGCAAGCATCTCTCCAAAAATGCAAGTCTTACACACTATCTACAGCTAAAGAAAAAAAGTAAAGCTATACTATAAATACAGAATTTGAAATCTGAGTTTAGAAATATGCAAGTACTGGATGATTATTTGTGAATTGTGGAAACATTGTGTTTTTAGCTATTCAAAAACCAGCATAGGTTCTTGAAATACATATGCACAAGAATTCCACAGCATCATCTCTTAATTCACAATCATTTATAATATTAGGATTTCATAATATGTGCTATGTTTAGGTACAATTTAGCAGGGATTTCTAATAGACTAAAAAAAAATCAGATTTTTTTATGTTTTCACTTTATAGTGTGCTATGTAACTTTGTTTTTTTCTCCGTGCTGGATTAGAGCTGCACACTGTGTGCCTGATTCTCCGTTGAAAGAAATTGAAGACCAGAATTGATGGAGTAGTGGCATGTAAGCAGATACAACAAAACAAAGAAATAAATATGACTGTGAAAACACTCTTTTACCCCAGAAGGTGCAGAGTTTCCAAGCTTTAGGTTGAGCAGAATTCAGAGGTGTAAGAGGCCACCCCCATGCAGGCAGTCAAGGATGGTGGTGACATGGCTCACACAGCACTACCAGCATTTGCTGTAATTCCTTATTGGGAAACTTCTATAACAATTTATTTTTTTCCACAAGAAAACTAATATCCAATCCAGCCTCTTTTCTTACAACCAATCCAACGGTGGTTGTGCTTAATAAACTGCAAGCAGTGACAAGCAGTGCCCACTGAAGGCTGCAGCTAGGGAGGGGTGTCCCAAGGGAAGCCTCCGGCGGTGCGCAGCATGTGAACACAGCAGGCTTGTCCAGGCTGTGGGGATGCCCAGGAACACTCAGACCCAACACCACGGACAGCACACGAGGCAGGACACACCAACAGCACCACAGCAGCATGCAGCAGCTCCACGGGGACAAAGGACAGGCTTTGCAGCCTCGGTGACAAAACAGCTCCTCCAGAAATGGTCGGAAATGGTAGGGAAGGTTCTTTGCTCAGGAAAAGGGCTCTCCCCACTCGCTTCCTTCTACACTTAGTAATGAGCAAACAGAAGAAAATAAATGGGATAAAGCAAAAAGTCTCCTCTTGAGAAAAAGTCCCAGAGTTACCAGAAGGAGCTGAGAGCAAAATATTCTTCCAGTAGCAGTGATCACTGCTCATTATTGATCCTCCAGCGGAGCAGAAGGGTATGCTCACATTCTCTTTGTTTAAAAAACAGAGTTGGCAGCAAATAAAGATCTACTTTAAAAAAGTGATAATGCTCTTAAGTGTCTCTTGGGGAAACGTTCTGCACCCAGAGCTTGGTGGCACAGGGAACTTGTGTTTTGTTTTCGCCAAAACCTGAAGTGTGACATTTCATCTCAGGAGAGAACAAAGTGCAACAAAGCTGTGTGTGGCTGTCCTGGCTACCCCACCAGGCAGGGCACCTCAGAGCAGGCATCCCAGCCATCCCAGCTCACCATCCCAGGTGAGCTGACTGGGAACAAGGGGAGCAAGGGTGCCCAGAGGGTCTGCAGGGAGAGAAAAGCTCACTGAGCCTGCCCAGCCCCTCGGAGCGGGCACAGACCGAGACACAGCTCAGTGCACTAAAACCAGCTCTAACTAAAACCAGCATCTGCCCTGGGGTGGGGAGAAGGCCCTTTTGGGGAGATGAACAGCTGGGGGATGGAGAGAGGGAGTGGGAAGGAGGGAGGAAGAGGAAGAAACTGGAAGGGAGAGAGGGAGGAAGAGCAAGGACTTGGGAATAGGAAATGATCTCCCCATACCTGCCTCCCAAAAGAATGGATGAGTGCTGCTCAGACTACTGGAAATTCCATTTAAACTGTTACTTGCCCTGTTATTTTATTGCTGTAAATGAATTGCAGGAGCAAATCTCAGTGGTAGTGATTTCAGTCCCTTTTCTACTATATTTCCTTTTTTTTTTTTTTCTTTCCCAAAAGCTGACTTTAAAAATAGGAGATCTAGACAAAACACTCAGTGCATGACAACAATTAAGTTTCTAAAAACTTCCCAGAAGCTTTAATACCGAAGCACCATTAAATCATCCGTCAGCCAGCAGCATTTAAAAGTCAAATAGAGACAGGAGTTTGGAAAAACTCCAGGAAAGCTGCTCACTCTCCTCTCATCCCCAGTAACATATCTTCATGCTCTCTTAAAAACCCATAACACTTGGAGCTTCTGCAGCATGCCTTGGAGGTTACTTCAAAATAATTTAAGTTAAAGAGTCTGGTGAAGAGTTGCTCTGCCAAGGAGCTCCCCTCTCCTGTGCAATGATAATAACCTTTTGATATCTGCCAGCATCACACACCACTGCTAACTGCATTGCTGGCCAGCAGGCAGGGGGACAGAAATGATCCCTCCAGGAGGCACATTCCAGCTCCTTTTGTGCCTTTCAGATGGTGACCGAAACTTTAAACTCTGCTTGGAGGCCAGAAGACCTCCAACACAGCCCAAAGGCATTGGTTCAGTCACCAGAATAAATGTCCTTCCCTAGAAAAAACACTTGAGTCATTTTTGCCAGCTCTGGTTCTGAACCAAAGGGGCCCACCACAGGATTCCCAAGTGCAAAATGTATTTTGTCAGTATGAATGTAGTCAACAAGATGCATTTTTCCCCAATACTACCTATAATTTTCCCCAATAATACTTATATTTACCGATATAAAATAATGCTTCTAATTCTGTAAAAAGAACTGCTAAAGACACACAAAATTGAGAGCACAGCAACTCAATTTTTCAATCAGTTACTGGAGATAGGGGGTTTCAATTTTAAATTTAAATCAATTTTAAAATAAAGATAAAACAGAAATTTACCTGAAAATGAAGAGTGACACTAAAGAAATCTGAAGTTAACGTGGTTTAAAGTGGGGATGGGGCCGTGTGCCTCAAGCACATGGAATGTAGAATGCACCTAGCACTACAGGTGAGCTGGGCTGAGGTGCTGTAAAGGATGATTTACCATTTAAATCACAGCTCTGCCCTTTCTCTCCCAGTGCAGAAGCAAGGATGACAAGCCTTAGCTCTGACCCCAGCCCTGCAAACACTCAGACACTGAACTGTGGAAATAGCTGTGATCAAAGGATGTCTCACAGCAGTAAGCCTTGCCAACAGATATGAACTAAAGCCCCAAGTATGTAACCCCAGCTATGTAATCAAGCTGGTAATCTTCTCTCTCTTTTCTTTTTGAATACCCTTTCTACAAGTAATTCAGGTTTAGTGAAGAGTAAGGCACATGTTCTGTACTGAAAAATAAAATTATATTCTAAATTTGATATATAGGGAACTTACAGCTTGGATCTTCAGACTGAAGTATCCAATAAATAAATGTGTATAAATATATATAAACATATTTAAAACTGAACTATAACTAGTAAAGCAATTTTAGATGGAGAGATTTTTTTTGGTAATGCACATAAAAATGTCACATAGTGAGGCTGGCAGCTCCCCGTGTTGAGGATGACAATAATCTACTGGTACAAAACCCAGTGGGATGTGTCTGTTTCCCATGGGTGTGCTCTTGTCAAATCCACATCCTGCATTTATTGCTGGAATTGCCAACGAGCTGGTTTTCTATAACTTACTGTGCTTTAGGAATAGAAAAGAGCCAAGCCCACACTGTTCATTGAACTACTTCACACACTCGTGATGCTTTTGAGAAATGCTAAATACTTCTGCCAACAACTGAATTCTGGAAATACAGCAATAAAAATATTTCCTCCTCCTATTCTGCACACATGATATTTTAAAAATCACATACAATCACTTAAAATACCCTCTCAGCTCCTAGATGTGTAACAGATTGAAATACTGCTCCTGAGGAGAATCAAATACCTGTTTGCAAACACCTACTTCAGGTTTTCTGCTATTCTAGAAGGACTAGCAGATATATTTGGCTACAGGTAAAAGAACTGCCTGCAATCCAGCACTGGGTGCATTTCAGTGGAATGGAACAGCATAAACAGCACAAAACACACAGGACACACAGCACAACACAGCAACAAGCAGCCAAGAGACACAGCTGGAGGCCGAGGAGAGGAAAGCAGAAGGGCACAGGGGCTGGATTTTGCCCTGGATGTTCCCAGCAGGTCAGGAGCACAGCAAAGCACAGCACGGGGCATGCAACAGAGCTGCAGACAGACTGGGAGGGGAGTTAATGTATGAAAAAGCTTACTTCGTTTAGAAAGCTCACTAATTGGTCTACCGTTAAATAATCAGTTTTGTCTCCATTGCTGAAAAGGAATTTATTAGAGAATGTGAGTTTTTGTACACGATGCTACAGTAGGTATGATTTACATGTTGACATTGTTGATACTTTTAAAACCACCTCCTATCTTGTACTTGAACCTAGCTGCATAATCCCAAAATGAACAGTCACAGAAAACATGCTAACTGTCTATGCTTGCACAATATACCCCCCACAACATACCTTCCTACCCCTGAACAAACATTACAGCATAAAACAACATGTAAGTCCTCCAGCTGAGAATAAATTTAGTAAAGAAACTTTTCAAACTTCAAATTTCTTACTTAATTTAATTAGTTCACATACTGTGTTAATCACCTAAAGGAGCAAGTTAAAAATTACAGTAGTTAGTAAAGCCAATGCAAAAAAAAAAAGTAAGTTTCAGGTACTTTAACTCATGTAAAAGTTGCTCTAAAATACAGAGTGAACTTTTACATTAACAGTCAGAGAAGGGAGGAAGGGGTAAAACACAGACTGGAGCTCGTTCTAAAGTACTGCTGATGCTACTAGGATTCAAGGGCAGATACATCTTACAGTGTTCTGCAACTATTAGTTATGGACTAAAAATACAACAAAATGTCTTTAAAGCGAGATTATATGAAATTTGAACTTACATCTTCTTAAAGAGGTCCTCTATGTCAGTTCGGGGACATATCTTTTGGGTAAGCTCATAAAATTTCTCATAAGTAAAAGCTGCAGGCTCAATTTCATCATTCTGCAATGAAATGCAAAGGTACATTTATCCAGACAAGAGAGCTTATGTGCTCTTTTCCCAAGAGAATATCTTATATCAGAAAAAAAGCAACTGAGAACTGGTTTAGCTCCGTCCCAAGTATAAATTTACCTGGTTTCTTTGGTACTCTCCCAAAGTAATTCTAAGTTCATCTTTATGGCAGATCTGTTTGATGTGCTTGTATTGTAACCTCACTGTAACAATAATTCTACACAAACACAGAGCTGGAAAACACTCTATTTTTCTTCTGAAGCTGGAAAAAAAACCCAACCAACCCAAACCCCAAAAGTTCAAGCTGTCACCTCTCAGGGGCTGCTGGCAGGGGCTCCCACTGCTAGTGGGACAGAGCTGGAGAGCAGCTCTCCAAAGGAGGGGAGTCCAAGAAATTCAACAAAACAATCTATTACATGCATATTTTGTGCTCATATGCTTAGCATAAATGAACAAAACGTAGTTTGTGACAGAAAAGAAGGGAAGCCTCCCGCAGGAGGTTTAAGGACCTCTGCGCCATACAGATTTAATTACATTTTGGCTCTAGTAAACAACCTCCAGCATCAGTAAGTGACACGCAGTAGGCAAGCTTTTTGTGATGCAAATGGCTTCGATTGCAGCTCCAAACGTGGATGAGTCAGCACCTTATTAGAACACAAAACCAGCTATTCACAGCCACTAAATACCTTTCCGCTGGGAAGACCCAATTCCTTCAGCGCCTGGAAAATCACTTTTTCCGTTTTACCTGATGCAAAGGTTCTGGTTATGCTACAACAAAAAAGAGTGGAGAGACAAAACCAGAGAAACGTCAGTCATTTTCACACAATCAGCTCTCTGTGGCTTCAGCGGATGATGCAGCAGCCCCGGGGAAGAGCGCGGTGCAAGAAGCGCTCCGAGCTGCAGAGAGCAGCCCTG
Source organism: Onychostruthus taczanowskii (assembly GCF_017590055.1). Classification (NCBI taxonomy): domain Eukaryota; kingdom Metazoa; phylum Chordata; class Aves; order Passeriformes; family Passeridae; genus Onychostruthus; species Onychostruthus taczanowskii. The sequence continues at coordinate 842,779 of NW_024503124.1, forward strand.
CAGGAACATCCCAACACCAGCTCAAACACGAGGCGCTCCGAGCTGCAGAGAGCAGCCCTGCAGGAACATCCCAACACCAGCTCAAACACGAGGCGCTCCGAGCTGCAGAGAGCAGCCCTGCAGGAACATCCCAACACCAGCTCAAACACGAGGCGCTCCGAGCTGCAGAGAGCAGCCCTGCAGGAACATCCCAACACCAGCTCAAACACGAGGCGCTCCGAGCTGCAGAGAGCAGCCCTGCAGGAACATCCCAACACCAGCTCAAACACGAGGCGCTCCGAGCTGCAGAGAGCAGCCCTGCAGGAACATCCCAACACCAGCTCAAACACGAGGCGCTCCGAGCTGCAGAGAGCAGCCCTGCAGGAACATCCCAACACCAGCTCAAACACGAGGCGCTCCGAGCTGCAGAGAGCAGCCCTGCAGGAACATCCCAACACCAGCTCAAACACGAGGCGCTCCGAGCTGCAGAGAGCAGCCCTGCAGGAACATCCCAACACCAGCTCAAACACGAGGCGCTCCGAGCTGCAGAGAGCAGCCCTGCAGGAACATCCCAACACCAGCTCAAACACGAGGCGCTCCGAGCTGCAGAGAGCAGCCCTGCAGGAACATCCCAACACCAGCTCAAACACGAGGCGCTCCGAGCTGCAGAGAGCAGCCCTGCAGGAACATCCCAACACCAGCTCAAACACGAGGCGCTCCGAGCTGCAGAGAGCAGCCCTGCAGGAACATCCCAACACCAGCTCAAACACGAGGCGCTCCGAGCTGCAGAGAGCAGCCCTGCAGGAACATCCCAACACCAGCTCAAACACGAGGCGCTCCGAGCTGCAGAGAGCAGCCCTGCAGGAACATCCCAACACCAGCTCAAACTGAGGGAGGGCTTCCCCCAGGGCGCTGGGGTACAGAGCCAAGCACAGCGCTCTTTCTGGCTCTTGGAGCTGTGTGCTGGCACAGGTGACTCTCCGGGAAGGAGACTCCCGTGGTCACTCCTGCCCGCGGTGCCTTCCCTTCCATCCCAGGCATTAACCTGGAGGCTGTTCCCCAAGGCAGCTTCCCTCCTCTTTCCTTTCCGGCCCTGCTGCTATCAGACCCCCGGCAAATCCCTTCCCTGCTGCAGGGCTCCCTCTGGATGCTCCCTGACCTGCCGGCCACTGAGAACAACACAAATCCCTGTCCCAGCCCTGCTGCACAGACCCTCCCGGCTGCCACTGCAACATCCCAAAAACTGCTGAGCGTCCTGCTCCTTCCCAAAGCACGGCTTCTCCACGGTCTCGCTCGGAAGGAGATCAATCCCGCGGAAATGCACGGTTTGGTGTGACTGATAGCAGAGTGCTCTAGTTCTGGTTCCATCTGAGAAGAGTCAGAATAATCCCTGGTGTGGAAGGGGGGATCCAACCCTGGCAGCTCCCCTGTCTTCTGCTCAGGGGAGAGAGAACCTTCATCCTGCACCCAGGGCGTTCTAACAAAAGCTTTCACTGCTGGTAAGAACGTGCTGCTCTTCACCACCAAGCCAGACAAACACTTGCTGAGACTTTTAGTTAATCTCATGCACGATAAATAATTTCACTTGGCAAGAGACCTGAAACAAATTGTGGCTGCTATTTGTTGCCATAGCAATTCATGGTTGTTTTATTCTCCAAAACACTCTAAACTGCCTATGTAAATATTTTCATACTAATAAAATTAAGATCAGGAAGTGAAAATATCTAAATGATAAAAAAATATTTTAACAAAACTTAGCCATGTTTTTCTTCTTACTGGGTCCTTACAGCAGTTAGATTTCTATGTCCCTATTTAGGCATCTAAGTTAGCTGTTTAATTTTCCAAAGCTGATAAGTACCAAGATATTTTCACTAAAATATAGACTGAGTTTAACTTTAGGCATTTGTTTCTTAAAAAAATCCTCAGGCATCTATTTTTTCTGCTAATTCTAAACCACAGAGTAATGTTAGCTCTACAATTTACAACCTATTTCCAGCCCTGTAAATTTCTATGTCTTTTGTAATGAATTGGACTCCAATAATAAATACCCTGTAAAACATGTAATATTGGTGTAAGTAATTAATCAGATGTGTGCCAAGATTCCACGGCTGCAGGGAACTTACTTTTGATGCCAAATGTATATTTTTTTATTTCACAAAAGCTGACAGCAAGCACAGCAGTAATTTGTAATGACAGCAGCAGTGCAGAGGAGATTGCATGAATCAAAAAAGATTGTCAAAATACAGTGTGACACGTTCATTTTGCCCAGGCTATTGCAAATAAAACCGCTTTTCCTTCTATCAGAAGAGACTCCACCCCAGCAGATTTACATTCATCTTGACACCTACGGGTGTTTACTCCTCGTGTTCCACCTGCAGTGTTTGGGGCTCATGTTAACGTGCCAGTGCACTTCCTCATAAATACTGAAAATACTCCCCACCTCTGGAACTGAGGATGTGACTCTACTGTGCTTGTTGATGGATTAAATGACTTGGTTACTTCTGACCTTCAGCACTTTCCAACCAGCACCTCAAAAATCAAGCCAGCAAAATCAATCTTCTACCATGGCTCCACTGAATTTACCAGCTGGGCTTGACCTGCCTACACTGTACAGGAAATTCTCTAACTTTGATTAACAACCACCACTGAAGTATTGCAACAGATTTCTTCCAGACACTCTGGAGTAATTGATATGAAACACACTTAAAAAAACTCTGCTTTCAAATTAACTTAATTAAACTACTGAAAAACAGATTTAAGTCCATTTGTCATAGCTGAGCTCTTTCTTTTTTTACTATATATTTTCATAGTTAGAACCTAAACTTGCTTGAACCCTTTTAAATGTAGTTACACAAAGGGAGAAGCATAGTGTGAGCAAAGCTAATTTCTAACCAGGCTCTAGATGAGCAGGTGCAACTCACTCACATAGAAAATAAATTTTCTGCCAGCAGAAAGCTGAAGAAACCAAGCAGATTTTTTTTCTTTACAAATGCTGACCTGTTTACTCATCAGTAGTGTTAAAATCTGAGCACACAAAATATCTTACAAATGCCATGCCTTTGTAAGAGCTGTAAATGTCATTCTAGACTCAGACTGCTAAAATTTATCAAAGCCCAAACGGCAGAGCTGCTACTCCCCTAAGTTTTTCACACTGCTAACAGCCAGCATTTCTTCTCTCCCAAACACAGCACATCAACAGCAACAGACCTACACCCCAGAATGCATTAAAACCCAAAAGTGGCCTGAGAAAAATCTTTGTGACTTTGCAACTCCCAACTGCACAGCCAAGGAGTCACGAATATTTTGGCATTTACCACCAACAGCCTGAGGAGTGTCACCTCCTCAAGGCTCATCACTCCCTGTGGGGGACAGTTGCAAAATTTGTTTCAAGCTTGGGAGGAAATGCAGGGAGCTCTGATTCTGCAGGTGAGGGTTTTTTTTGGTTTTTTTTGGTTTTTTTTTTTTTTTCCCCTTGGTGTTTTACTGCACCTCTGTGTAAAAATGAAATACAGGTGGATCTTGTGACACACATTCCTGTGGCTGAACAGAGCTGCTGGGGGTTCTGTTCCTGAGAGAGAAACCCTCCCATCTGTATCCCAGAGCTACAGCAATTGCTGCAGCAGCAGCAGCAGGAGGAGGAGGAGGAAGCAGGGCTGAATAAATAACAGTGCATTCAAACAGGTTAAAGGGAAAGGTCAGCTGGAGGGGAAGCACCAGTGGTTTAAACCCGTGCAAGAGGCACTGGGGGAAGCTTGGGGAGCAAATGTGAAGCTTTGGTGGCCCCTGCAAGGCAGAGGCACTCAGCTCACACTGCCCAGGGCTCCCTGGCTTGCCTTCCAGACACAGTCCCTGCAGCAAGGGCCATGGCAGAGGGGGAGGCAGTGAGCCCCGTGCCAGGCTGAGCCCTGGGTGTCTGTGTCCCACCCAGGACAGCAGCTCCTGCTGGCCCAGGCAGCCCCATGGCCTTGCCACCCTGCCCCGGCGCCCTGGCTCCCCCTCTTCTCCAGAGCAGCTCTGCAGAGCACACTGGCTTTTCCTCTCCTCCATTCCTACTCCTTCTCACTGACTCTCCCCATCCTCTGAGTGGGTCACACCCCACTTCCCTGTGAGCCCCAAAAATGTGCCACATTTCACCCAGACCAAGACAGCACATTCCTCGGAGTACCCAGATGCAAAGGAGATTCAGCTCCGTGGAATAGCAAATCCCTCACAAATTTATAAGCAACCTTCTTTTACAATAAATTGAACTGCTAGGGACTGATCTATGTTAGCCTGTAAATAGTGCAAATTCAGATTTAAAGATTTAAAACACTGGACCCAGTGAACTGGATTTTTAAGCAACAGCCAGCCTGCACACACAAATCAGTATGCTGCAGCCCAACAGAGAGAATTTACGCCTCACCAAATGTGATGTAAAATATTTAAAGGCAGAAACAGTTTCAGACAAGGTAGCACACCGTAAATTCACGCTGCGGAGTAGGGCTCTGTGTTCAAGCACAGGCATAAAGCTGTAAAGTCCTGGAGATGGATTTGTCCCTGTGGCACTGTCCCTCCTCGCTCCCCTCCAGCTGATGGCACTCCTCGTGGGACTCCTGCAAGGAGGAGCCCCGGGGCAGCTGAGGAATGAGCAGGGACTGGCCAGGTGAGAATGGAAGGGGAACACCCTGAAGCAGCTGCAACACTGGGTCATGAAGCTAAAGAAGCCTGGAGAGCAGCAGGGCAGGCCCTTTGTCTTTTTGCAGATCCTACAGATGCAAAGTCCTCTTTTCCTCCCTTGGAAAACAAAGAGTTGTGTGGGGCTTATCTTACAAAGTCGTCCCCCTTGCTCCCTTCTGTGAGCTCCTCTCCACGGAAAAGCAGCGCGCCCCAAAAATCGGGTTTGCATGTGCTTTGTGAAGAGAAAAGCAGCTCAGTGTAGGGGCAGGAGGGGAGTCCCAGAGCAGGAGGGGGAGCACCACTGCCGAGGCAGAGGACTGAAAAGCAGTCACCTGCAATAGTTAATAGCTGAGCAGAAGGAAAGAGGCTGTTCTGGCCTTGCTGCTCCCAACAAGTAACCCAACAGTTCATTTACCATGTGGACAAACCCAAATATTATCCTGGGGGTTCCCATAAAAGCAGGAGCATTTTTGGCAGACACACATAAGTCTCTTTTACAGGAACTGCAGTTTAAAAGCACCTTTTTGTCCTCTACTTAACGGGCCTGCAAGCTTTTATGGCTCTTTTTTAAAAGTACTTTATCAAATTTTACAACTGAAAAACCCATCCCAGAGTTCGAGGAATGTCAGGCTGAGAAATCTGATGCTCTTAGCTCTAAGTGACTTTGAAAACTGTTAGAAGAACTCATATCTTTATAATGGACTGCAAAAAAAAATATAAATTACTAGGCTGATAAAAAGTCCTGCCTAGCTTACCAAGGAGGGCAGGTAAGAATATCTAGTTCTGTACTTACTCTTACATATATATTAGTAGTAACTTTTATATTATATTCCATTATTAAGCCACATGATTTTATTAAACTTATAGAACTAGGAAGTGAAAAAACCTCGAGCTCCCCGATGTGCTTACCTCCGAACTGGAATTTTCCCATTTGTGTTTGTTAGAAAGGCCAGCTTCATCCAGCTGAAATTAGGAATGAAATATTTTTAAAATACTGTTTATTAAAATTGGGGTCTAGATGCTTATGTTTAACTTGTTGCCATGTCTGCTAAATGCGTACAAACAAATAATTGTTCTGCAATAAAACCATTTTTCTGTAACCTTTTAGTGCTTGAGGCGGGGCAGTTCTTTAACTGTAAAGGCAAAAAGCAGCCCAAAAAAATCAGTACAGCAATTAACACCAGTGTGAAGATGAGAAAGACTCACGGGGTTTTGCTTGCATATGCATCAAAGAAAAAACAAACCAGCCAATAATTAAAATATACAGTGCAATAAATCAAATGAACAGTTATAAATTCTCCTGCAATTTCTCCTGGGCAGGTGCCAGATATAGCCTTGAGACATCTTTGGTCTCAAAAAAGACAAACTCTTAACTCATTTGGCACCATTTTCTTTTTGACATTGTTTTGTAAATGTCAAACTACATAAAGCAACCTTTCTTTTTTTTTTTTTTTTTTCCAATTCCACCAAGGAAAACACAAGGACAGAGAAATAAAGGAGAAAGAGGAAGAAAGAAAGTAACTTACTGCTTCTTGAGACACGTCATTGGGCTGACATTGTTAGCTCTGAAGTTATGTATGATGGATCCAAGCCCTTCTACCCATTGCTGGAAAACACAAGAACACCAAACCAGCAAATCAGCAAAACTCCAGAGGGAAGAAGCAGGCAGCTTTGGCTTGGGGGAATCCTCCTTGAAGCCACGGGAAATGTTAGCTGCCTGTGCTGAGGAGAGAGCTGCCAGGTCAGAGCCCACAGCACGGCAAAGCCAGCCCCATCTCACCCATCTTACATCACTGCTCGGCCTGCACCCGGCACAGGGACCGTGCTGCCCGTTCTCCCAAATGTGGGAGCAGCAGTGCCAGTCCCTCCGTGTGCTGCCAGCCAAGGCAAGGCATCACTGACTCCATTTCTGCCCTGTGTGAACACTGCCTCCCTTCCGGGGCAATAGCAGCTCTTCTGAGCTGATGTTTATTTATGTGAGCCTCCATTTCTATCCTGTGTGAACACTGCCTCCCTTCCGGGGCAATAGCAGCTCTTCTGAGCTGATGTTTATTTATGTGAGCCTCCATTTATGCCCTGTGTGAACACTGCCTCCTTTTGGGGGCAATAGCAGCTCTTCTGAGCTGGTATTTATATTTATGTGGGCCTCCATTTCTATCCTGTATGAACACTGCCTCCCTTTTGGGGGCAGGGGCAATAGCAGCTCTTCTGAGCTGGTATTTATTTATGTGAGCCTCCATTTCTATCCTGTATGAACACTGGCCTCCCTTTTGGGGGCAATAGCAGCTCTTCTGAACTGATATTTATTTATGTGAGCCTCCATTTCTATCCTATATGAACATTGCCTCCCTTCTGGGGCAATAGCAGCTCTTCTGAGCTGATATTTATTTATGTGAGCCTCCATTTCTATCCTGTATGAACACTGCCTCCCTTCTGGGGGCAGGGGCAGTAGCAGCTCTTGCTGAGCACCACCATCCAATGTGTGAGGACGTATTCCACTGGTCCAGTTTAGAAAAGGAATGAAATAAAACATCAATAACCTAGAGGAGGCACAACTGCTCTAACACCCTGTCACATATTCAAACCCTGCTTGTTTTCATCCTTAAAATGCACAACATTCCAAATAATCCCTGGGATGACTTCCAGCCAACAGCAGCATTACAGCACTTCCTTCTGTAATTCCTCTTTTAGGGATGTGTTTTTCTGCTGTAGCCTGCACCCCAGCCTTGCAGAGCTGCAGAGAAGCAGCTTAAGGCTTCGGCCCTGACATGAACCCCCACTGATTTCAGCAAGAACCCTGGCAGGAAAAAGCCATGGCAGGAGGAAAAAATGGTAGTGCTACAAGCCAAGTTCCATCTCAATTATGCCATTGTAACACTAGGATTACTCAACTGATAATTTACCCTGGTGGAATTGAGATGGGATTTGGTCCACTGCTAAACATTAACCTTGGGAATAAAGGAGCTTTTTGCCTCTGGCCAAATGCTGTGCATGCAGCTTGAGCTGCCTTGGGCAGCATCCAGAATATGACACTCATAAATAGATGCAGATGAGTGTATTTTTCTTTTCATGAATGAGTGCTGTACATCTGCGAGACAGATGAAAAAAATCATGATTTATACTGGAGGAACACTAGCCTCTTTGGGAAATGGCATATTGTAAACTGCAGGCAGCAAATCCCTGGGGTTAAACCAAGGTCTGAGGTGTCAATTCAACAGATAAGCAACACACTTAATGAGACCCCTGTACTCGTGAAATGTTAAATCTGCTTTGCTTTAGGAAAAGCAGTCACTTATTAAGACATGTGTTAATACTTAAGTGTTCTTTTTTAAGTTACCTTTTAAGTAAGTACTGCATAAAATATTCATTTAAAGAGATCAAGAGTGTGTCTGAGCATCATTGAAAAACAGAACTACCACTTATGAAAAAAGGTAGCATTTGGGGGTTTCTTAGGTGTGGTTTTGGGCTTGGGAACAGCCCCCCAGTAAGAGTCTGCCCTCCCATCTCCCTTCCCCCAGCTGCCTGAGTAAGATGATTTTGTAGCCATAGGCTGAAGGGACTGCCTAGGAAGATGAAGAAAGCAAGGCTCATGGGGCAAGATAATATTCTTTATTAGAACTGATATAACTAGAAACCACTGACAGATTTAGGAAACACTGATGTTTTCCTACAAATGTTCCCTCACCTCAGATGAGAAAAGAATGGTGCTTGTGAAAATTCCAGGGTAAATGCCTGAACAAATCTTACACTGATTTCAACTTCTTAGAACTGTTGAAATTCAACTATCGTCAAGTGCCTGCCTTTGGGGTTTGTGGTTTGTTTGGATTTGGTTTCTTTTGGGTTTGGGGTGTTACTGGCTAGTTTGATTAGGTGTTTGTTTGTTTTTGTTGTTGTTTAAACCAATTAAATGTAACATTCCTGCTGCACTACCACTACACAAACATTTGTCCTTGTATGATCTGCATTGGTCTGCAGCCCTTCAAAACTCCTCAGCCTTCCAACACTGACCCAACCACTCAGTGGCCTATTCAATGCAAAAAAAACCTTGCAGAAATTAAATTACACCAAATGCACGTTGGGAATAAGCTGCAGGCTTTTTGCCATTTTTTTCCTGCCAAAAAACCACCACTGGTGCAGTGCTGACCATATCAGCATTTCATTTGGAGCTAACACTACAGATCCATTCTGATTTGAAGGCAATGGATTGAAACTACACCAGATACAACAAAAACTAACATTTAAAAGCAAGGCTGGCCAGCACTCAGCCCTGGAGTTACTTCTGCTCCTCTAGAAGAGCTGCCAAAAGGAACACTGCTAGAAAAAAGCAAGTGAAGAGAGAAATCAATTCACTAAGCACTTCCCAAGTGATTTTTTTTTGCAGGAGTTGTCATGATGGTTCCCACTTTAGAGGTCTCCCTAACCTTTTTTCGGTGTTAATGCCCTTCCCTGACAGAGATGCCAAGTCAGGAATTGCACTCCCTCGGAGCAAAATAGCACAAACCTGCAGGCAAACACTGATGAGCCACAAGAGCATCACACTGCTGCTGGCAGCAAGCAGAGGGACCCGAGAGCCTCTGTCCAGCTCCAAACAGCTCCACGTTGGTGTGATGGGCCCTGGGCAGGAGGTGGCAGCTCCAGAGCCCCCTGCCATCTGCTCCCCCTGAGACAGCAGCACCTGGCTGCCTGCCCCTGGCTTTGGGCCACAGCAGCTCCTGCAGTGCACATCAGACACTGCCCACGGCCGTCAGCTGGGCCCACATCAGCCAGGAATACAAAGAAAAACAAATTCAGCAACACATCCAACACTGTCAGACTTTTTGTCCCTCTGAGCTGGAGCAGTCTCCAATTAATACTGCCTTCATACTTGCTTTTAAAGCACTGTGATCCAGTGCACAGATACTACAAAATTCAATATCAAGCAGGCAGTATATTGCTTTCCTGACAACAAATCATTCCCAGATTTAATGTACACTTGTCTGGTGACCTTGCAGGAGGGATGAAAGAAGGGCTCAGGGTTTTCTCAGCTAACACACAGACAAATACAGCAGCAGCCTTGCTTGTATCCTATGAGAGCACCCCTTAATTTAGAGATGAAGCTGAAAGACCTGTACATCTGCCTACGTAACAGGGATAAAGATCCTCAGTTCTCTTCTTTCATCCTCAGCATTTTCAAGTCACTACCTGTGCAAAGGATGAAAATCCTATAAAAAGTGGAATTCTGAAATGAGGTATAGAGGAGGCACCTTGGTCTTAGAAAAAAAAATGTCTTTGATAGAAATCAGGGTACATTGGATTCTTACTGATGCTAGTGCTGAATATTTTCCAATTTTCAAAATATGGTTCAGTACCTTTAATCTGTTGAGGAAACTGCTGCATGGCTCCCTATACACAAATATTATTCCAGATTCATAGAGGGATCTGGGCCCTGGTATCTAATCCTAGAAAATGAAGAGCCATGAAAAGAAACAAAACCAAACACCAGTGCACCTTAAGCTCAGACCCCCTTAGGCTGACACAAATGGCCAAGATCTACACTGCAGGCTGGAACAAGCACTGTGCTGTTTTTCTCTGACAAGATCAAACACTGTCAAACATCTCTAGAAGGAGAAGGAGCAAGAAAAATCAATCAAAGAAGCACTTTCTTAGCCTGAGCTGGCTGACTGAAATGCTTCTGAGGCACTTAGTGACCCTGTGCTAGCTGAGGTTCGCCGATGAAACACGGCCACAACCGGCAGGGTGCACAAATAAGCTCGGCCTTTCAGCTCTACTTTAGCCATCAACCTTTCATTTAGGCAGGGTTAAAAAGGACAAAAATTATGAAAGGTTAAAAGCACCACAGCCTACAGCTCATGAAATCCCAGACAAGGCCACACATGGCTTATTGACCGATGGGGTCAGTATTGCCAGACCTGTCGAGATTTCACCTTCCCTTTTGCACTGCAGTTGCACTCCACTTATTGCAGGCATCAGGAAAGCCAGGGAGGCACTGCCCTCTGATTTTGGGGTTCGGGGTCTGGGACTGCCTGCCAAGGGCTCCATGGGCTGAAGGCTCAGGAAGCCCGCAGAGAATTGTTTCCCTCCTCTGCCCAGGACACAGGTGGGCTGGCAGGAATCCCTGGACTTGCCCTCAGCCAGCAGATGTCCCCACTCCCTCAGTGCAAACATCTCACAGCTCCTTTCTGCTCCAGGAAAATCACCCAGGCAGCCAGAGCAAGGAGAGCTGAGGAGTGACAGCGGCAAACCTCCCCCTGCCCTGCCCCAGCGCAGCACTGATTTCTGCCGTGTGAAAACACTGCCACGACTTCCACAGACATAAAAGGGATCCTTCTGACCTTCAGCTATTCCAGCAGGAAAGCTGGGGCTCACAGGCTCCCTACTGGAGCTGCCCAATGTGCCCAGACTGCTGCCACTCCAACCGAGCTTCCTGCCCTGGAGAGGCTTTTCCAGGGAGGGGTCTGCTCTGAAAGGAGCTGGAAGAGCCACTTTGGCTGCTCGTGTGTGCAAACTCCGAGAAACACAGTGGAAATCAGCCTCCTGGCTGTGGAGAACCAGGGCTAAATCTGCCAATTTACTGATCATTCCACAGTGGCACAGCCAAGAACGTACATGGAAAGGGAGAAAAGCACATGCAACGCACCAACAGTTAACTGCAGGCTGGGGTATGGAGATTTCTCTAGAGAACATGGAATAACATACAGAATAACACACACAGGTAAGCTGTGGCCATATATTTGAGGCAGTCATGAGTTGGGAATGTTTATCACATGGGCTGTGAGACATAAGCCACATACTTCCACAGTGGGACACAGAGAACAGCTGGAGGCTTCTAGAGATCTGCTCAAGAGTGGTTTGCAGGTTCCTTGAAAAGCTTTGCTTTGAAACATGAAAACAAACAAAGCTTTGGGAAAAAAAGAACTTTCCTGTAATGTATTTGTGGAATATTCCCATGGGAATCTTCCACTGATGAGCCATTTGCCCTCTAAACAATATGATTTGGGCAAATGTTTAAGGGGGAAAAAACAATCAAGGTCAATTGGGCTGGGCTGGATGGGCAACCTGGTCTTGTGGAAGGTGATCCTGCCCATGGTAGGGCAGCTGGAACTGGACAGTTTTTAATGTCCCTTCCCACCCTAACTGTTCTATGATTCTGTGCAACAGATTTTTTTTGTAAATCAAGGAGTTTGATTAGTAGAAACACCAACAAAAGCAATCAACCTGAAGTGCTTTGTCTGATCAGAACCATTTTAAACTGAAAAAAAAAAATCCCATCCCAACTGAGAAGCTGAGTTTAGGAATGCCAAAATGAAATGTTTTGAGCTGCATTGACTTCCATGCCATGAATATTGTTAGCTGTGTGATAAAGCCTGCATTTACCTCCATGTTGTTAGTCAGTGTGTGAGTAATGAAGCATTTTAGTCCATTCTGTTCATTCTGGTGCCTCACAGGTTAGGCCACCAAAGTGTGAATCACTGTCTCAGTGACACACAGGTAGAATACACCACCTTCTATCAAATCCAACAAAAGGTGTAAAACCAGTGTAAAAGGTTGCTCCACTCTGCTTCCCACCCTGTCTCCCCCATGGCTGTTCCCATCCTGGACACACTGCCAGAGGAATGCACCAGCACTTCCCAAAGCCACATTGTCCCACACGGGTGGGAGCTTTGCCTCTAACCATGACTTTAACATGAAGGCTCTTCCCTGAATTGAGTTAGGAGTGTTCACTGAACTCCTCTGCCCCCAGGGCATGGGGAACAGTACGTTCAAGCAGAAGGGCAAAATCTCTGAGGTGGGGAGATGGTCCTTTCCAAGGAAACAGCTGGAGCTGGGACAGAACAACCACCAGGGCAAATCCACTGATATGCAGTAATATTAAGAAATGTTAAAGAAGCTGACTTAGGTTAGCCTTTAAAGCTGACTCCTTCGTGCATTGCCAGAGTGGGTGAGCAAAGAAGACAAGAAGTCCAGATTTTGGGTGGCTGAAGCACAAGAGCTTTACTGGACCAACGGATAGGCAGCCCATGTGCCAAGGGCTGAGGCCTGACACCAGCACTACATCACCTCTGCCCCAAGGAAATTCATCCCCAAATTCTCACTGGCCTTTTCAACTGGCCTAGACTGAGGAAAACACATTATCCAGTTACTGGGGCACAGAAAGTCCATCTGGGAAGCAAAAAAGAAAAATACACACATATGCTCTCATCTCTAATATACGTGTGTGTATGTGTGTGTTAATTTTAGCTCAGGATAATTTATATAACCTGATTTAATCAGGATTCCAAACATCAGGTTTTAAATTCCATCTTTTACAGTCACTCTCTAGTACCACAGTGGAGCTGTTTTAGGAGTGGACCATGACAGCTGCTTGCAATCAGAGTACACCCAATTTTGTGGCTGTTTTAAGAGTGGAAATGAAAACCAATTTCTCAGCTGAAAACACCAATAAAATTTAAGTAGATAGAATGTAAATACCAGAGCTGGAGCTTGGAGACAAGTGGAGAGATAATAAACACACTCTTGTTGCTGGAGCAGCTACACTTGGAGCCCAGCAATGCCTTGGGCAGCCCTGCTGAGCACCAGGGGCACAGGTGAGGACAGGTGGGATGGGCCCCGAGGGAGGGTCCAGCACTGCCCAGGGACCCTCAGTGCCCCAGGGACTGTCCTCCTCTGCCACCCTGTGCCAGGGACCTGGCAGAACCTGCTCCTTGCACAGACAGGCTGAAGGTGCCAGGAATTTCCACCAATTTCCTTTGTTAGCCAGCCTCATTCTAACCCAGCCTTCAGGGAGTAACAACTGCTTCTTTTCCAACTGCAAATTATCACCTACAGAAGACTTTCTGGGCAGAAGGGTTCTGAGCTTTTGTGCTTGGATCTGCCACTCAGTTCCCTCATTCTAAAGTATCCCAAGCAGGGGCAGACCAAGGCTCTGCTCCTCACAGCAGTGGGGGGACAGCAGAGGTTTCTTACACACATTTACAATGTAAGAAACCACAGGTTTCTTACACACATTTACAACCCTCACACATATCTGGGCAGCTTAAGCTTCAGTCATTGCCCCTTCCCCTCCAAACTCTTGCCTCTGTCATTTCAAAGGAGGGGCTTTGAGCCTGGATTAATTTGAGGCCTATTTTAAGCTGCAGTTAGCAGCTGCACAGCTACTTAATGCCATGCAAAGGCTTGCTTCTTCTGGAGGGGATTTACTGTGTCCCACAGGAAAGATGTTCTCTCCTGAGCACAACAGGAAGAATCAAGCAGGAGCACTTGTATGTGCAGACAACTCCTAGAAAATTCCATTTTAGCGCAGAAGTACAGTAGCAAGTTAATGTATTTACCATATAACAAAGGTCAACACAGTACAGCCAAATTCCCCTGCAAAGCTAACTTAGAAAGCTCTGCATTGATTTCTTTGGCTTGATCTGCTCTCTGCTCTCCCTCGTGCCTCAAACATATCACATCAGATGAGGTGGATCATCACTGCTGACAGCTGTGGATGTGTATTTTGGTGGAAAGGCTCCCAGATGCAGGACTCTGACTTGCACGGGCTGCTCAGAGCCTGCCCACTGCAGCATGACACACCACTTCTGTAAGGCCTGGCTGTTAATGAGCACCACATCTTCTCCACAGCATAATTAGCTCATCTCTTGTGACAGCCTCTGTAAAGGGCCAGCATTCTCACAAACCAATTAGTCTAATACAGGTTATTGAGCTCTGAGGTGCCTGAGAAACTTAGCTGCAGCTGCTTTCAGAATAAATCAGAGTATGAAAGTGAATGCTGCCAACACCTCCTTTGCTTTGCTTCTTTTTTCAAATGCTTTCAAAACATAACTCTGACACGTTATTTCCCTTAAAGCCTGCTGAAAATACACACAGCAAAATCAATTTCGTGTACCCATGTAAGTTCTACCAGTGTTTCTCCTACAAAGGAGTTTACTCAGCTTTGCCAGTGCTTCCAAAGGTATGGATCCGAAGCAATGAGAAATAAAGCAGGTCTGACAAGGGATTTAGTGATGTTGCATTCAGCAAACAGTTTTAAAAGAGGGGATTTACCAGGTGTGTGATACTGATCACTATTTAATATTTATCTCACAGGCAGAACAGATTACAGTCCTAAGTACCCATAACACATACAGCCAGAGAAGAAAAGCAAAGAGTGTGTATTTTAAGCCCCCATGAATGGCTGGTTCCCAGCTAGCAGTGTTCTGTCAGCACTCTGAGCAGGTTTCTCAGGGCAGCTTACAGCTGGGCACCAGGGCAGTGGAGGCAGGGCTTGCCTGAGAGCTGCAGTGTCCAGCTCTCAGGAAGGATGACGTGTCAAAAAGCACCATTGTTTCCTTAGGGCTGCTCCACGTCCACGGGAAGCAGAAGGAGCCTGGCTGCACCGGGATCTCCGTAACTGCACAGAGTTTCCTTTCCTGCTTTTGTTTTTTTTAAATAATATGAACCACACAATAGAATTGGGTTACCAGAACAGAATTTTGAAGGGCTGAGCTCCACACCCACCAGGAGAATGGCAGCAATTGCACTTCCCTTCAGCATCCCTGCCACAGACCCACAGCACCACCATCTCAGTCTGCTGAGCCAGCCCCAGCCAGGGGCACTGACAGCTCAGGGAATGCCCTGTGCCATTCACAAGGGTCTCAGTGGTTAATTCTGATAACCCACTGTGCATGCCCAGGCTGGCAGAACCACTGACATGCTCCACAGGGATGTTTGCTGTCCTCTGGAAGAGTGGGGCAGCACACACTAACCCAGCTACTTCAGTCAGCCACGCAGGCAGGCTTAGGAAAAACCACTGAGCACTGCTGATGAGCCCTGCTTTCAACTCCCACACTGTTTAACTGTGAAGTACCTTGGCTATTTCTGTGGTTTCTGCTACCATGAAAGTGAAGCTGATGTTCACCAGATCTGTGCCACTGCAAACACACACTATCCGTCCTTCCAACTCGTTTTCTGATTTTCCAACAGCCTCGAGTGCAGTTAGTATTTTGGGATCCTGTGAAACAGAATAAAGAACTCGTTACATTTGCAACCCTTCTGTTATGCAAGGCACCACGGTAAAAATGCATTTACACCTTTAAACCTTTGCCAGTCATCTTAAATGAGTGCTTTCACTCAGAAACATTGTGTGCAAACCTGAAAAAACAACACATTCTAACAGTTAGGAACATGATTGTGAGAACTCATCTTTTCATCACGAAGAAGAAAAATTCATCACTGCAAGGACTGAGCCAGAGGATCAGTACTAATCTCTAAGCTAATGACTCCAATCCAGTTAAGGCCATAGCTGCTGAAGTCACGATCTCTGTGGCTCCCTGGTGCTCCTCAGTGATGTGTCACACGAGCTGCTGTCCCTGCTGCTGGGGTTCCATGGGCACGTTTTTCCAAGGCAGAGCTGAAGGCTGAAGCACACTGGTGTGGCTGTGAGCCTGGGGCTGTCTGCATCACCACATCTTTGCCCCTTCTGCGGGGCAGAGATCTCAGTCTGCAGACTCCCAAGAGCATTTCTAAAGGGGAGTTACCAACACAAAACCACTTTGCATGTGAAAGTGGAAATGCAGGGCTCACAAGAAACCTCCTGAACTGAAGGCCTGCTGGCAGGAGAGGCACAGCTCAGTGCAGAAAACCCTGCATATTCCTTCTGAACACTACTGAGCATATTTCCAAAGGCTTGGGGTTCTCCAGAACTCCTAGCTAGTACTTTTCTGCTGAAACTCTTAAAAAAGGCAGACTGTGACCAGCTGCCCTCTCTGACCACCTAAATGCATAAAGAGGGATGCAAATAAATCTTTCTACAGTTTATGCCAATGGAGAGAGAAGATAAAAGAAATTCAAACAGATCGAAACAAAATGAATGGAAAATGAAACATGTTTTTTCAGATCCCTAAACAAGCATCACAATAAACTGTTACAAGATGATTAAAATCTCCTGACATGTGCTCTTAGTGTCTGTTCAGCTTTCAGAGCATCCTGAACCCTGCAGTACATCAGAAAGGCCAGATGACTGAACCTGCCCACTGCAATCACAACAAATCACTGCAAAACTTCAGATCTGAAGCTATGATTGCAAAATAAAAGCTGGGTTACTGGTATTATTAAAAGAAATGAATGCCATCCTGCATTTTACCTTCAGTCTAAATATTGCTTGTTTAAATGACAGTATAAAGTGAGTACAGAGTACCTTTGGTACAGCTCCAAAACGAACACTGTTGATCAGGGAGCATTCTAATACCTGTCCCTCCTGAAAGGACAAAAAGGAGACAAGTTCAAAGGTCTGCTGAGACATGGTTCCACTGGGAATTTCAGCAAAAATAAACAGTGAGCTTTACTGGCAAACTCTATTAATGAGCACTAAGCAGCATATTTCCCTTTCATATCAGCTGATTCCCTCTTACATGCTTCACTTCTGTCAATTCTAAAAAGAATAGGATGAAGACTAATTTAGTAAATAAACTAACACAGTGTTCTAGATTTTTAAAAAGCAGAATATACATAAAGTGCAATAACATATAATACACATTCCTGACATAATTGCAATATACCTTTCCTTCACTTTTCCAGCTCAGAAAAAAACCAAATTCATCCACTTGGAAGAGACAGTTGCTCTCAAAGACAAAAGATTCCTATAGAAAAGAAAATACAGACCACTATTTTAGTCAGTTTGACAAATATCAATTATTTATCATTTGAAAATAAAGGATTGTTCTGTTTCTTCCCAAAGACCCTCCTGCAGAATTTGCTGTTCCCAAAAAAACAGAAACAAGGCAGGCAGGCTTTTAAAAAAGAGATCACTTTTAATGATTTGTCTTATTGTGGACACTTGAGGCACTGGAATGCACATAATTAATATTTTCCTACCTCATTGCAACTAAATGACAATGTTTTATTTAATAGAAGCAGTGATTCTTACCTAATAAAAAAACTTAATGAAACGGAACTTCAAGAAATTTATTGAAAATTAAGTGCTTTAAGGTAAAAAAATACATAATTTGCCAATGATATCTTGAGGATCAAATGGCCACACTTCCTTTTAACGTGCAGAATTTGGGAAGCACTTTTCTGTTGCATGCTGTGAGAGCTTTGCAGCCAGAGTGACTGACAAGCAGAGCTTGAAGGATATTGATCTGTAGAAGAAATCAGGAAAGAATGCCATTCCAGAGAGACTGGGCAAGGCAAAAAATCAGATTAGCTGAATTTCAAAAGAGATTTCCTCCACACACCTCCAGCCTCAATTAGAGCATCATAAATTAAGCTGAAATTCAGGAAAAGGGCGTGCGGAATCAATCACTTCTTCAAGAAAAAGAGGATCCAGAACTTCCTGGCTTCCTTAATTGGACAGCAAGGAGAATTTGTGGGAAGAGCCCTCAGTGAGGAAACAAAGCAGGCTCCCAGGTGTGCTGCAGAAAGCCTGGAACCAACTGCAGCAGCTTGGAGCAGGAGGGGCTGACGGGATGGGCGATGTTCTGGGGAAAGCAGGACCCCCTTTCTGGGCCTCACTCCTCTCCTCACAGGCTGTGTCTGCAGCAGGGTCTGCTGAAGGGAAAGAAAGCTTTTTTTCCCCATCCCCACCACTATCTATTTCATTTATCTGGCCCCAAATCTGGAAACACAGGGTAAACCAACTATCCCTATCCTGGCAGGCCTCGTGACAAAAAATACCTTTTACTTACATTTCAAAAGATAAGAAAGTACTAATATCCCTGGAGGCACTTACCTCCAACTTACAGAGATCTCCTGCTCAAACAAGATTAAAAGTACACCCTGAGAAAATTATTCTTGCCAGCATATCAATGCTGAGTATAGGGTAAACTTCTCAGCACTTTATTTCAGCTGCCTGTGTAAAATGCCCTGTTTTGCATTCCTTTAATAAATGTGGATTAAAGCACAGCTGAAAGCAGGATCATAGTAATCATATTTCAGATAGATTTTCTAAAGTAGATAAAACCACTCCAGTTCTCAAATGATGCATTTGAATCAGAAAATGAATGTTCTGTGTTCTCTTCCTTTCCCTTATAATAGGCAGGTCCTCAGTTTATATATCCAAAAAAAAAGCAATATTCTCCCTCCCTCCATTTGATAGATATTAAAAAAATTGAAGGATTCACTTTGCTTAATAATGTGCTTTATGAATCTGCAAAGATGAGAGTTTTATACACATTACAGATATTTTGATCCAATTCTCCTTTTCTCTTCCTCAGGGCTTATGTCAAATCAGAGGGATTAAATATATTTTAAAGCCGTTTCTTTTAAAAGCAAAAAAAACTCTACCTAGCAATAAAGTGTGTTGGTATTGCCTCCCCACAGATATTTCTGCGGGTATTACCAGAAAAAATTAAAGTTTCTTTGTGTACAATGAAAGCAAAACATGAAATATTCTGGCACTTCTGCATATTTAAAAGAGAATAGCAAATGAAAAGCAACTGGGTCTTACCTCTTCGTATCTATCAAACACAGCTCCATCTTGCATAAAAGAGGGAACTGGCTTCTGCCAGTTAAATTCATAAGGTTTTGCCATGATTACAGAAGAAAAACCTGAAATGGAATGGAAAAGCATAGTTCAGTTACTGTCCTTCAAAAGGAGTATTTCAAAGGCCAAGCAGGAACAAAAGTCACTTTTAGATTTTTCTTCCATACAGAAGTACTGAAGAGTCACAGTGCATCTCCAAATCAGGAGCTTTCCTCCTAAGAATAATTTTGTTTCATATCTTTAAAATGGAAAATACTTGTAAAATGTGTGTATGAATTTAATTATTTGAAAAACACTTGCACTGTAACTTCTAGAGTACAGTAAGGCTGGGATTAACCTAGCTCTAGGTGACCAATTACCACAACCTGTAATGCAGACAAATGCTTCTTATTTTACTGGAAAACACCAGATGCTACAGAGACAGAATGAATTTTTTCTTAACATCCCAAACTGTATGCTACAGAGGCAAAATACATTTTTCTGTTTCAAATTTCATTAATGTTAAATAAATTCCTGGGTGTTTTCAGCCGTATTTTATCCATAACTCAAGATGTTAATAATATACACGTCAAAAATCATAGGGAAAAATACTGTTTAGAGCTAGAGGCCATTAAATAAAGCTAGGTAGTTTGATGGTGCACTTCTGCAAGAGAACAAATGCGAGCAGAATTGTTAATTTAGAATAAAACCCAGAAGTCATATTGTATGGACATTACAATAAAGACAGCAAATTATCCAGTAACCTTTGCAATGACTTCCAGGTTCCACTGGATGGGGAAGAAAACGCCCCACCTAATCACTCTGCAATTTAATTTCAGCTCTTGTCATCTCGAGTGGTTGCTCCTGCTTCCTGATGCCAGGCAGGACAGCCAGCACCCTGGGCACCTTCATTCCCTGGAGCAGAGGGACTGGGAATGCCCTTGGCAGCAGCAAGGCCAGGGAAGCTGAGTGCTGTGAGAGGGGACACAGAGGGGACAGCAGGGCAGGGCCCCCCTGAGCCCAGCCTGTGCTCTCATGGAGGGGACAGCAGGAGCGGGCACCCCTGAGCCCAGCCTGGGCTCTCATGGAGGGGACAGCAGGAGCGGGCACCCCTGAGCCCAGCCTGGGCTCTCATGGAGGGGACAGCAGGAGCGGGCACCCCTGAGCCCAGCCTGGGCTCTCATGGAGGGGACAGCAGGAGCGGGCACCCCTGAGCCCAGCCTGGGCTCTCATGGAGGGGACAGCAGGACAGGGCACCCTGAGCCCAGCCTGTCCTGTCATAGGACCTTTTATACTGGTGCTGAATCCCACACAAGCCCAGATTTAAAAGTTCTGCAGGTGCTCTGAACTCCGTATAAGGCACATCCTGATGCTCCCTCCACAGCTGGCACCCTGACACCTGGATGTGAGGAGTGCTTGAGCACACACTGGACTCTCAGAAACACTCAGCACCTTGACAGCACACACGGGCACCTGGTGAGCTGGCTGAGCCCTCCATGCAGCCCCAGAAACACAGCTCTGGAACAGCCTCCTGCACAGAGTCCTCTCCTCGCCCTGGTACTCACACAGTGGGATGAGCCCCGTACTTCATCGCTCAGACACTGAACAGAAGGAAGGAGCTCCCCACTTTGGAGGAGCTGCACAGAGTCCTCTCCTCGCCCTGGTACTTACACTGTCTGATGAGCCCTGTACTTCATCACTCACACACTGAACAGAAGGAAGGAGCTCCCCACTTTGGAGGAGCTGCACAGAGTCCTCTCCTCCCCCTGGTAGTCACACTGTTTGATGAGCTCTGTACTTCATCACTCACACACTGAACAGAAGGAAGGAGCTCCCCACTTTGGGCTGCAATGTGCATTTCTCAAACCCTGCCGCCAGCCCGAGTCCTCTCCATGTTTCCTGCTGCCTCTCTGAAGTCTGGGTCGGGACCAGGAGCAGCAATCCAGCCCCACCCCCTGTCACAGAACCAGGATTCCAGCGCTCCATCCCGCTTGCATGACCTGGGTTTAGCGGCAGAGAACACCTGCCTGCTCACAGGGCATCCACAAGACCTTCTGTCCCAGGGACTCCGGCTCCCCAGTCCCTTCCCCAGCACTCTCACGGGTCACTTCAGTTCACGGGGACTCTGGCTCCAGCGTCTGCCACCTCCCCAGTCCCTTCCCCAGCACTCTCACGGGTCACTTCAGTTCACAGATGAACGGAGACAGATGAAGTGTGAGGGAAAGGCAGCTCGAGTCCATGCAGCAAGGAGGTGCAGGAATTGTAACAAACAACATTTTTAAGCCTTATGCGTTGGCAGCTGTGCAGAAGGTGAGGAAAATTCTCTCTGCCTTTAGAAAAGCTCTTTTCAGTCTCTCACATTTCTCACACTCCTCTCAAAAATCCATTTTTTCCTTAACCCTGTTAGCTTTTAAGATCACCAAACTAAAATACAAAACATTCCCCTGTCACTCTTAGGACCTCTGTTCATCATTGTTTTTAGCAGCTCTAAGAGAGTGAAAAACAACACCAATCCCAACCAGCAAACCCGGACAAACACGACACTGTAGCATTCATATGGCTGCAAATATACGCATGCATATATCCTCACTATGATGAGAATCAAGAATCACCCTCTTTAGAGAGATTAAATAACAATGAAATGTGCGAAGATTCAACTGGGAGACATAGAAGGTTAAGGAGCTAAATTTAAAGGCAGCAGAATTTTAATTTGAAAACTTTTATACCACCTTTAAAAACTGAAATCAAATCTTCTTACTGACTTAAGAGTTCTCAAAGTACAACAACTGCTCTGAAAAACTAAATTTAAAGGCAGCAAAATTTTAATTTGAAAACTTTTATACCGCCTTTAAAAACTGAAATCAAATCTTACTGACTTAAGAGTTCTCAAAGTACAACAACTGCTCTGAATACATACCATTCACAAACGCAGAAAGAACACTCGCAGAAGTACACCTCAGGAGTTAATAAATGACTACAGGGCAGAGGCAGGTGAAGTGCAGTTAAATGCCTCTTGCAGTATCTCCATTTCTCCAGCACTGATTCGTGCCTGAAGGCATGACTGGGATGGCATGAAATTCACCTGGAGTACCCAAAGAGCCAGGACACAAAATTAACCATATTCAGAAGAGCATTAATTAACACAAACGTCTTCCTCTTCTGTAAGCTTGGCTGTACTAAGCTAAATCTGGGGCGTGTGGGCTGTAAATCCTGGGTTTTTTCATCCTCTGACCAAAAGAAGGACAAGGTGCGGCTGAACAGGAGGAGGAAAGGATTCTGTTAATACGAAGGAGACAAATGTTTGGGGAAAGAGGTGATATTCTAAACTAACCCACAGGGCTGGCTAGCATGATGGATAGGATACTCCTTGGAGCCCATAAACATCCTGTCAGCGCTGAGACACCGCTGGAAAGGACAGCAGAGCTGCTCAGAGCTGACCCCCCCGGTCTCAAACACAGAAAGACCATTTCCGCACTTAGCCCCCAGTATCCTAACAGGACCTGTAGATTTTTTTTTAGTCAATATTATTTTTGCTTCTGGAATGAATCCCTGTTTGCTGAGTGACAGGTGAGGAGGCTCCACGCTCTGTGTGTGCCATTTCACCACTTACCTCTTGGAATTGCACCCCCTAAACTTGCCCCAGTTACTGTCTGGGTGGGTTTCAAGTGCAGCACCCACCCAGCACTATGCTCAGTTTAGTAATCTTGCCCAGGAATAGATGTTTTCCTTCAAGGAAGCAATTTAAAAAACCCAAAAAACAAATCTATTTCCTATTTCCAGTCACCCCAGGACATCCCCCCACCTTGCAGTATATATAACCTTCACCATCACTCCTGTTTGGTAAACAAGATTCTTCATTACACTGACAACCAGATCTGGATCAGCAGACTTCTCTAACTTTTGGGGGATTTTTTATGGAGTTCATCCCAGTCCAGCAAGTCTCCCTGCAGAGCTGTGGACTACAATGAAAATCCAGCTGTCCATGACCAAACAGGCAGTGCAGCACTGAAATTCTTATAAATGCTCCTTCATTTTTGAATGAGGCTTTGAAGTACTTTCATATTCAAATACTGTAAGTGTTTCTAGAAACTTGAAGAAAAGTCAGAATTCGTGTCAAACTCATTTGGTCATAAAGGTACAGACATTAACATAAGCAAAATGCAGAGACAGGGAAAATGAAGAAAAGCAAAATGCAGTTTCACGTCTTTTAAACATGAAACCTTGGTTTCTATCTAGAACTTAAAATGCAGAGTAAGTTTTAAGAAAATAAAAGCCACTATAGTGTGAATCCTATGTAAAAAGTACCAGGGCAACACTGCTGAACTTCTGCAGTGCCCACACTATACTATAAGACAATTCCAAGATTTCCCAGCTCTCCAAGCTGTTCCACAGACAAATTTCGCTGGGTTTTTTTCCCCCTTTTGTTCAAGATTAATTTTTCAGCAGGCTGTTTTTAAGCACATTATTCCCACAGCTAAGGCAAGGAACTGAAAGCAGTTCTCCCCAAAACAAGGTCCAGGAGCACCAGCAGCCACCCAGCGCCGCTCTCCATTTCCATTCCTCCCGTTTTCCATTCCACTGGAATTGCTGCAGTTCAGGGGCAGCTGAGGGCTCAGACCACCACAAGAGGAGCCTGTTCTGAGCTGCCCTGCGAGCATTGCCCCAGCTCAGTGAGGCTGCCCATGCCAGCTCACAGTGAGTACCTGCTCCTGGTCCTCCTTCAGGTCCCAGCTGTGCCTCATCACCCCCTCTGATGACAGCCACTCTATCTAACAAGCGGAATTCCTAGGATAAAACACAGGACTCAAGCATCACCCCCAGCTTCCTCCCTTTTTTTTCTTTTTGTCCTAATGGCTTCCTAGTTGTCCATATCTAGAGTTTTTCCCCAGCCTTGCTATTCATTTGAAAACTCTCATTTTTTGACATAAGTGCTGATCACCCATCCTTTTTGAGGGGACAGCACTTGCCCGTATGAGAAGTTAATGGTGTAGAAAGAAACATGCTGGTTTTGTAAATAAACTTATTCTGGTATATTTCCAACTCCATTCTGAAAATTAGAAACACATTTAAATCAAGCCATTATGGAAGGCTTCTCCAATGATTCATTCAGGTCTAATTCCTCACAAACTTCTAAATTACAGACACTTCTAGGCCCAAGAAGGTAAATTATTTATCTGCTTAGCAGCAAAACAGAGCCACTGGAGCAGAGTTTCCCTTTTGAATTGATCACCAAAGTCATCTGCACTCATCACACACTGGGATCAGCCCTTGTGTGATCAGCCACCATTGCAAACCAGCTTTACCAGTTTCACTTGCTGACCAAAATGAGCCTTCAGATAGATGTCACTTGAAATGCCTAGAAAAACAAAAATAAAGCTGCAATTGCAACACCAAAGTGTTCAAAGAAAGGTAACATTTTATTGTTTTCAAAATAACTCCTAAAGCAACAAGAGAATCTATACGTACTCCTAGAAGAAATTATTACTTGAATAGTGAGCTAAAATGCAGAACTATCAGAACTGGATGTTACTAAAAACTTAAGTGTTAAAAACCAATAAACCAGGCATAGAAAACAACAAACTTCATGGAATTAGTAAAGTTGTATTTACTATTCTTTCCTTCTGGTGACAGCAAATTTGGTGTTCATATTCTCGATTTTGTAACAGCAAAGGTGGGAGGAAAAGGGAAAGGCACAGATCTCCCCAAGGGATTATTTCAGAGGGAAAATGCTCATAATGCTGTGAACTGTACAGAGGATTTAGCAATCGGACTCCTCAAAAGACTGTAAATGACAATTGATATTCATTTATACATATTATTCATATGCATCCAACAGTAACACTTTGCTTTAGATCTGTCAAGTGAGCTTCATTTCATGAGAGCATGTGATCAGGAACCACTCCCCAGAACCCTCCCTGTTTTGTCTCATTCCAATAACACCAACCATGCAAAATATTAAGTTGTCTAAAAACGTGGAAGATGCTTCATTTTTACCTTTAGTCATGCAGAAGTCTTAGAGGTGCTGAAGATTTATTTAGTATAATATCAAGTGTCCCATTTCCTGGAAGCCATCTCATCCCCAGGTAGTAATAGAGAGCAAATTGGACTTTGATGGAAACAATGGCTTGTGTAATCGCTGCCAAGATCCTTTCTGAGCTGCTATAGCATGTGATGGATGTATACAGTGTGTCTGGATTTAACCAGCAGTGACTTTTATCAAGTTTAATTACTTCACTCTGTGGCTTTCAGTGGAAAGCAGTGTTAAAACAAAGGCTACCTCATGGAATAATAAAACAAACAAACAAACAAACATGCAGCACTTGCAAAATATCTCAAGTATTTCCTGATTTACTGAGGCTCAGAGTCTCTCTTTACAGTTTTGTAAACTCTGACACCTTGCATCACTACAGCAGCAAATTACAGCCTAAAGGAATAGGATTTGTAAGATTTATTAAAAAAAGTTTTCAATATGGTGTTTGGGCAATTAATACCATGCTTAATTTCTACTGTTGTTTAATCTGTTGCTGACAGGTAACTCATCTTAAGTCAGTGAGTAGTGTTTCTCACTTTTAGGTGTACAAAGTGTTTGTGCAAATTATTTGAATTCAAATCATGGGCGATTTTGACATTTAGAACTTCAGTTTCTTCTTTTTAGCTTCATTCTTGAGCTTTGTGCTCTAAAAGATCTCAAGCAGAAGTGGTTCCTGTACTTTAATGTGATAGGAAGACAGGAATAAATGTTTGAAATTAAAATTCTAAGAAGGGTTCAGGTGGGAGCACAGATAAACACCAAACAGCCACAAGCAAGCATCACTCCAATTACAAATGCAGGACTTCAGGAAGGGATACAAGGACGTAGAACAACTGCAAGATCCTAAGGCTGACTTATTACCTACAAATACCATGAAAACAAACTTCCAAACTGCATTAATATCAACAGTCTTTCCTTTTTAAGTGCAAGGAGAAGTTTTGGAAAGAACACCATGTAGTACCTCGAACAAAAATAAAACAAGCTAAACTGTCAGCTGCTCTGTGAGCACATCCTGAGGACACAGTTGCCTGTTTCCAAACCCTGACACAGGCCCAGACTTTGTATTAATAAAATGCAATGAAAGGTCAAGATCATATTTTTGTAATAACTTCTAAATCCCTGCGTGTTTGAAATAATCCCTCCTATGGTCAGGTACTTTAGTTCAAACCAAACTTTAATAAAGTTTGGATATGATTCATTAGGAACTTTTTCAAAATATACAGACAAATGAAAAACTAATAAGCTGTGAGGAACATAGACGTTACTTTAAAATCTAAAATTAGGAAAGTGACATTATAATTTGGTGGTTTTCTGGATGATTTCTGAGAAAACAAGAGTGACCCACATTGCTGGCTTAAAATTTCAGACAAAGCTAAGGTGATCTTTGGCAATTGTTCCAGCAGTCTAAAATGCATTAACACCAAAAAGCTGCATTCATGATTTGACAGCTGGCACTGTGTTAAAAGCAGGTATTTGTTGGAAGTTTAAACTAATTACAAATGTCTTGGTACCCTGGATAGAGCCTAGGAACTACAGTAACCATGGAAATGCACAGGGCATTTTAAGATTGTCATTATGCAGTTTAACCCATGGCATCAGCAAGATTTTGGTATCTATCTTAGAAGATGCAATGCTGCTGAGATTCCATCTCAGCACCCACCTTCCACCCTAGAGACAGAGATTCCTTTCCTTCCCTTTCCCTTTCCCTTCCCCTTCCCCTTCCCTTTCCCTTCCCCTTTCCCCCAGAGTCACATCTCAAAGGCAGGGGACTGCAGGCAGGGCATTACCAGCGTGTTGGAATTTACCAAAATTGGGAATTACCCGCTGTCCTTCTGCCAGGCCAGCAGTGACTCCAAGCCCTGGGCAGGAGAGATTTGAGGTGCAGCTTTTTTACCTGCTCCCTTCTGTGGCAGGCCAGGCTGGAGTAAGAGCAGCAGCAGAGCTGTGAGCTGCCCTTGCTGGAGCGTGGCTGGAGCAGACTGCAGCTCCCCATGGAGATTTCAGTTGGCTGGTTTCATTTTATTTTTCTGCCAAGATTTCAAGTTCACATCACAGAAAAAGAAAATCTCCCGGTCCGTATGAGGAAAAGAAACTACATGGGGCTCACAGCGTGTGCTTCAATACTCATGTGCAAAAAGCAGATCTGGGAATCACAATGGCATTTAATGGATGGGGAAAAATAATACTAACTTCCTGGCCTGAGCCCTGTTGTAGAGGTTCAACTCGTTTGTTTTTCTCACCCCTCAGCAGTCACTCTGCCTGTTGTATGCAAAACCAGCACTCCTCATCAATTGCTCAGGAAAAACACATTCCCTTTGGGGTAGGAGGAGCTGAAGGATGCAGGCTGCAGCTGGGGGTGAGCCAGACAGCTCTGGAGTCCCGGATGGACATTTTGCTATTTCCCATTTTCCTTCCTCCCTCTAAAGAATGAGGCTAGCAAGACTTGTCTGAATTACAGGATTAGCTGTGCTAAGCACCCCTTTCACGACCAGTAACACCCAGTGCTAACTCATTAACAAAGTGGGCATTTTGCTGAAGATGAGATTGCCCTGGCTCTAAACACAGGGCATCACAACTAGGCAAGGCTAAAAATAAACTGCTGCCCAAAATTTGGAAATCCAGAAGCCCACTTTCCAGCAGGATAAACACAGACAGCCACGTTGGAGATTATCACTTACTTAGTTCCTCAGTTCCATAGAGAAGCAAGAGGAAAAGCAATTGGTTCTGAACTTTTAGTTATTTACAGATAGCCACGTTGGAGATACACTAGATTATCAGTTATATCTTCAATTCCATAGAGAAGCAAGAGGAAAAGCAATTGGTTCTGAACTTTTAGTTATTATTCCTTCGTTATGGTAGGTAGGTGGCAGAGTAAGCATTTCTTGTCAATCTGTTTTAGCCACGTTTCTTTTTAAACAGTTGTTGTGCCACTGCTCAGAAGCTCAGAAAACAATAGGAAAGATTGTGCAGAAAATGTGGCCAAGGATAAAGGAAAAATAAGCCAAATCCTTTAGCTGGTAAGCTCATAGTTAACCACAAGCAGGAAATGGGAATGCATAAAAACATGGCATCAGAGTCTCTCTCACTAATCCCTGCCTCGGAGAACCTGTGCAATCTGCATATTGATTTCTACTAATCAAATATTAAAGCAGCTCTCTTGACACGGTGCTCTGGTGCCTGTCCCTGCAGTGGCCACCGGACTGACAGCAGCTGCTCTGAGGGGAGAAGGGAGGCTGCCTGCTCAGGACGTGATGTGACAGAGCAGTCACAGTGCTAACACAGTCACTACTGAGCACTCAGCTGCTTGCATGGCATCAGAACAGCACCCTCACATGTCACTCTGAATATGAGTGTATGGCTTGTTGAAGAAATGGGGCAAAAGCAGGCGTGTCAGCTGGTAAAGAAGGGGTGGGAGCGTGCTCCGAGCCACCAACCTCTCTGAATTTCCTGCTGGATGCATTTGGCCCCTTCAGCTATTCATAATATAGATATGGAATTTCTGAAGGAAAGGCATCTCAGTTTTTGATTGCTCCAAGTGGATGATTTGACAGAGTATTCCTCAAGGGATAAAAATAAAAGTGTTGGTATGTAACCTATTTGTCCAGTATGGAGACAGAAAGGAGGGCCAGCCTGCCAGTCAGGAGTGCTGGTATGGCCTGCTGGCCCACACAGCCCCTCTGGAACCCTGCTCTGACAGCTCCTAATGAACAGCAACATCTACAGCATGCTGACAAACCCCATTTATTCCCATTTTTCTGGACCAGCTGGCGACACCAGAGTCAGAGGACTCAATTTCTCTGAATTCCTAACTTCAGGATGTAATTTCAGTGTCAAGCAGCAGGAAAAGAGAATGGGAGCTGACCCCACTCCGAGCTCCTCCTCCTCATCATCACCATCACTGTTCTTTTTGCCGACCCCCCTTGTGCTGAGGAGGAAAGGGACACAGCACAGAGGACAGCTCTGCCCTCACAGGCCCGTGGGGAACACACCGCTGTTTTTTCTTGCCACCTGCTGCTGTGACCCCCCTTGTGCTGAGGAGGAAAGGGACACAGCACAGAGGACAGCTCTGCCCTCACGGGCCTGTGGGGAACACACCAAAACAGGCAGGGAGAGGAGCAGCACCTTCTCCTCCCTCCCTGGAAAGGTGAGAGCACACACACCATGAGGACATCCCTGACTCCAGACAACCATCAGGGTGGAGAGAAGTGGGGAAAGAGCTTCAGAACTGAAAAGAGGAGAAAGGAACTAACAACAGGAAAAGCTACAGGAAGCAAGGATGGGGTGTCTGGCACTGATGTGGGCTGAGGCAGCATGACAAAGTGCCGGAGATGGCCACGCTTTCACCATGCTAGAAAAGAACAGCAGATAGTTTGGGAAAGCTGAAGTGGAAATTATTTGGGATAGCACAGGCAAGGCTATTTTTAGAGCTTATTCCAAGTATGAAGCTGGTTACTGCAGTATGGCTGGAAAGGAAGGAACTGGGTGGAATACACACTATGAAAGACCAGAAGAAAAACAATGCTGGTGCCTGTGTGGGGGGTGAAAGAGAGAGAAGTGGCAGGAACACTGCCAGCATTCCAGGCTAGGGCAGAGGGGGTCAGTCACTCACTGTGGCAGCTCAGGAGGGGATGGCAGGGCTCCTGGAGGGGAGCAGCTCAGTACTGCCCCACGCTGCAGACAGACCAGCAGGTGAATGGGGAAGAAGCTGGGAAGGTGAAAGAACTGAATCTAGATGTGAGGGCGGAGGTCAAAGACAGAGCAGTCTGTTTGGCACCCATCAAATGCAGTGGGAATCAGCGGATATAACCAGTTACATCGTAAAAATTGATGAAGGGACCCTTGCAGAGACAGAGAGAAAATGTTTTGCCATTTGCACTGGCTGGATGAACTGAAGTGGTCTCAAGTGGTGCTCAGCTCCGGCTGCCACCAGCCACTCTGGCCTCCTACAGCTCAGAAACAAGTGGCACACAGGCTCAGCAAAGGCACAGCCCATCAAAACAAAGAGTAGTGGCACACCCAAAGCACAGCAAACTCCGTAGAAAGTGAGAAGGTCTAAAACCAGCTTTGTCTTCACCACTGTCAAGCATTTCCAGCATAATAATTACCATTGCAAAGAATAAAAACTTGAGCCCAGCAGGCTTTTCCCATAAGAAGACTGGTCAGCTAGTTCAGACTGCTTTTTTTTCCTGTCACATACCTATTAAATGCTTCAGACTGTTTAATGTGATAAAAATGTCTAGACTGGTTTTTGACTGAAAGCTTAAGGAAGAGTGTTCTTTGCCCTTGGCTAGCAAACCCCTTGTAAGCACAATAATGTGAATGCTGTCCTTCTGCAGCCCACACTTTCTGCATACATCCATAAATCCATTCCAGGAATCTTCAGAAATCTTGAGATCTGATAGAGCAGCCCAGGGAAATGTGAAGCGTATAGGTGCAATACAGCATATATGTAAATATAGTGTTTCTTTGCAAGGAAAAATCTGCAGTTTATAATCAAAGTACAGGCATTGCTGAGGAGAAGAAGATGACAGCATGTCTCACAACCCAGTTAACAAAGTCCACCGAAAAAAACCCCAAAAATATTCTGCTGAAATTGATGAAGAGCAAACCACTCTGCAGGAGCAGGCAGTAGAGCTGAGGCAAGGAATCCCGACGGGCACATTAGGAAAAGCATTGCCACATGTGAGTCAGTGCCTTCAGTGCTTCGTGGTCCCGAGCTGCCCTCAGTCTCCACAGCTGTTTATTTTTGTGTAACAAAACTTCTAACACAATCACCATCACTCTAAACTTAGATGTAAGCACACAGTTGGTGCCAAAAATACCTCTGGCAGCGGAATTACCCAGCTCATCTGGCCCAGGCCCTGCAGCCCTGTGTGCCCAGGGGCTCTCAGCGTGCATCTGTGCAGCGGGCTGTGCTCAAGGACAGGTGCATCTGATCCTTGTCAGCACGGCTGCCTGCAAGATCAGCTGCACACCATGGAAAAAGGCCCAGAAGAAACACTGTCCCTGCACACCGCTCCCCGTGGCCAGCTCCCGTAGGAACAGGAGTTGCCAAAGGAATTCATGGACGTGATGTGACGGGAACATCACCCTGGCCCGGTCACAGCTGGATTGTCAAACCACGTATCACAGCCCCACTTCCCACCTTCCTATTTGTACCCTATTTGTTCCCAAAGCACTCCTAACATCCTGAGGGTAATTTTTTTGTTTAAATGCTCTTAATCCCTCTCCAAGGCTCTAATTCACTCTTGTTTTTGGGATCGGACCATAAAGTGCACTGTCAGTCAAAGGAGTTGGAAAAAAAAGCAACAGAAGACACTGCAGGAAAACAGCACAGGGCTTGGGAATATCCATGGGAAGGTTGTTTTAAGGGAGGAAAATGGCAGTTTTTCCACATCAAAAAACCAGGGGCAAAAGGATGTGTACAGCAGAGGTATGGACCCACCACTGAGCCAGAAATTAGTTTCCATTCTCCTGAGCAAGTCAGAATATTCCCCTCTGTTAAAAGCAAGAATGTGTTTTTTCAGCATCACCAGAGAAGATGATTTTATTGGTTTTGGAGCACTTGGATACTATACAACTACACTGTACACTGGAGAACAGACCAAGCAAGATGTCACTGTCCAAAATGAATCTTTTGTGAAATAACTACGTGTGCAAATTGAAAGCTTGCACCGGGGAGGTTGCACACTGTGGGTTTGCTGTTTGCTTGCTTGCGTAAATATTAATATAAGGTTTAGCTCATCAATCAGTCTTTCCTTTGGTCAGCACACTGTCCTGCAGGGTTGGTTCCTGTACAGTCCACGTCCATGTCAGAGGGTGCTCTGCACAGTCATGGCGTGGCTGAACTAAATCCCTCCTTTGCTCCATTTCTGCTTGTCTTTGGGCATCTGAGTGAAATGGCACCTGGAGGGAAAAGGGACCAGACCCAGGTGGCGTTTCTCCTGCCATCCCCAGGAACACTGAGAGTGGTCTGCAAGCGTTTTAGGCTGAGCAGCTGGCAGCAGCCTCCTGAAGGCAGGCAACCAGGCTGTGCTTACTGACACACCGGGTTGTTGGCAAGGCTTTTTTGGATGGGAGATAAAAGCAGCACGGGGAAGGGAGAGGCTACTGCTTCTCCTGAAACAAAGCGGCTGGCACAAAAACAGCAATCACAGATTTCATGAATAAAGTAACCAAGCTTTCCCTTCCTGGGCTGTATGTCTGCTGTCTTCTCAAAAATCTCAATCGCATGGGCTCGTTAAGGGTTAATGAACAACACTGCTCATTGCTGTGTGCAACTAACAGCCCAAAGATGTGCGTGTGAGAAGGTGTGAGCTAACAGCGCTCCTGATGAAGGGCAGGGATTAGCTCTGTCCCCAGGACAGCCGTGTGCCCAGGCTGGTACCAGGGACTGCTGGGGGCCATCCCTGGGCAGGGCAGCCAGAGCCACCCCCCAAGAGACCCCACACAAACAGCACTGAGTGAGAGCCAGCAGAACGGAGCCGGGAAAGGAGCAACCCAATCCCTGTCAGCAGAAGAGCAGCCCGCAGCCCTGCTCCCATCGCTGCCAGCCCCAGTGACCCCATCCCAGCGGGTCACAGCCGGCACCGCGGAGAGCTCTTGTTCCCTTCTGTGCCTTTGTGCGGTGCCCAGGTCACCCAGGAGCCACAGCGGCAAGGACACGCTGCAGCGCACAGAGCCGAGAGCAGCCAATTCCAGGTGGCAGCAAATTGCATCTCGCACGCACTGATGGCAAAGGCCACCGGGGTTTTGAACGCTGCCCGACTTTGAGAATCATTTCTCTCACCTTTGATACTCTGCAGCCCGTTGTGCCAGGGCTCTTGGTCTAATCTCCCAGTCCTAAAGCAAGTTTGCCACTTCTTAAATTTTACAACGTGCTGAAAACTTGGCTTTAAGACCTGGTTACAAAGCCATCCAGGAACTTGCTTAATGTAATTTTAAAAAGCAAACCCACAGCCAACAGGTACCATAAGCTGAAACATTTTCAAGAGCCTATTTGTTTATTAATAAATCCAATGATTTGTTAAGAAATCGGACACAAAGAAACAGCAGAACTATTAAGCAGAATGAAGATGGAAAAAATTTACTCTTTGTTTTTGAAGCTGTGGTTAAACAAGCACCTGATCTTAAAGTTCAGGATGGCAATACTAGAAAATCAGGCTGAATACAAGATCCTGCAGGTGCTGGATGTGATAAGAAGGGAAACCCTGCTTTTCCTTGGAAATCCAAATTCACACATAAGATAAGGAGGAATAAGTTACTCAGGCAAACCTTTCTGTGGCTGAACTATCAGATCTAGGAAACAAAGGCTGCTCTTTCCAAGCTGTGTTAGGGACAGTAGTCCATTACAATTAAAGAAATCAAACTTCCTCTTGCTTTCACACCCGGTCCTGACAGGCACAAGATAACATTATCTCTATCCTAACCTGCCTTTCTCAGTTGTGGCTGTGTTTTGGAGTAGAAATACAAAGCCAGGAAAGAAACCAGGTTGATACGCTGAGATAAAACCTCCAAAGCTAACAGAAAGGCACAGCTGTAGGTACGAGCTCCCTGAACCCCTCTGTGCCACCAGCTGAACTTAAGCTCCATCAGCAATCCCACCAGCAACACCACACTGCAGAGCAAAGCCACCCACTGCAGTCAAACCTGCAGCTGCAGCCAAGGCATGCCCACACAGACCTGCTTTACCAGTGTATTCAATCTTGTTTACAAAAATATTCTCAAAAAACCCATGTGCTACATCTTTAAAGTTTCAGTTAATGTTTTAAACAAGAAAAAAATGTATAAAAATTAAGGTGTTTTTTTTTTTTTTGTTTGGTTTGTTTTTCATACACGGGTATTAACAGACTTCCCTTTTTTCCTGCATCAAAAGTACAGAGAACGTGATGCCTCCATCCACCCTTCTGCTCACACACAGACATCCTCTGGCATGACCAAAGGGATGCTTCCAGCAGAACGAGGCGGTCCCTGAGTGCCCACACTGGCCCAGGAGCAGCTGCAGGTGAGGCCCCAGCTGGCAGCAGGGAAGCAGCAGCTCAGGATGCTCTACCCAGCCTCCATTGGGCACACTGACAGCGCGCAGAGGTGGGAGCCAGCCCCGAGCGGGCTGTGCTGCCTGCTTCACAGCCAGGCTGCTCCCAGCTGGTTCCCAGTGCTGCAGGGGTGCTGGATTTCTGCCCATGACGGTGGGTAGGGCAGCTGTACCTCCTGCTGCAGCCCTCCTGGGAGCGCTGCTCTGCAGGGCATCCCCAGCACCCAGAGCAGGCTGGCTGAGAGCCTTCCAACACCGTCAGAGATGGTTCTAGGCTGCACTGGTATTCTCCAGAACTCTGCAGTAGCATTTGATTTCTTCAGAAGAACAGCCTGCAGGTACTGAAACCTCCATAAACCCCTCTGTAGGAGCAGTGTTGCTCTAATACCGATTATGTGTTGTGAAAATGAGTACCTGCTCCTGTGTAACATGGCAAGACACTGAAAACACAGCTCTGTAATAGATTTCTGTCTTCCAACTATGAGCCCCCCTCCAGGCAGGTGCACTGCAAGCTAAGATTACTACAGTCAAAGCTTGGGTGAAATTCAAACCCTGGGTTTGTACTCCAGCCTTTAAAATTGAAAGTTTTATTCCACAAATCCATTCTTTAAGGATTAAGTTGTGACTGAAACTCAGGAAAGTGAAGCAAACTGAACCAGGAAAAATAGGCATTTCCCCCCACTGATTCCAACCTGTGCTCAGCTTACACACCACTGCTTAGGAAGGACCCAAGAGAACGCCATAAGCATTTGCAAGAATCTGCAAGCAGTGCTTCAGTGTAAACCATCCACTGGCCAGACTCAAGTGACCCATCTCAAGAACACCTTGAATGGCACGTCAAACCTATTTGGTTCTTACTCTGTAAAAGACATAAGCAAGCCGTGATAAATGGTGGCACTGAACACAGGAGATGGCACAAAACTGCCTTCAGGGAGGAGCCCAGTGCCTCTGTTGTGAGCAATGGGAGAGAAGTGGGATGGTGGGACACCTGGGAGATGCAAGGATGCAAGTTCCAGGCGTTCTGCTGGCAGAGAATCAGCCAGTGTGACACACACATGGTCATCACAATTTTCACGAAGTGGGATGGTGGAACACCTGGGAGATGCAAAGGATGCAAGTTCCAGGCGTTCTGCTGGCAGAGAATCAGCCAGTGTGACACACACATGGTCATCACAATTTTCACAGCTTGTTCTGTTGCTCCCAAAGCCCTTGACAGCAACTGGTTCAGCAAGAATCTTTGCATCCACCTTCCACACAGAATCACAGAACCAATTCCATTGGAAAAGATCTCTGGGATTACTGAGCCCAACGTTTGAACACCACTGTGTCAACCAGACCACGGCACTGAGTGCCACAGCCAGGCTTTAATGGAACACCTCCAGGCACGGTGACTCCACCACCTCCCTGGGCAGCCCATTCCAGGTGATGCCTCAGGCTCAGCTTTTATAAATTTCACATTCTGTGCTGCTTTAGTGTGTGGGTCTGGGCTCCATAAGAGGGGATGGAGAGCTCTGTGCACAGAGCAGGGAGACAAAACAATTCCTGCTCCAGCTGGGCCCCAAGGACAAATGATCCAAATCTCAGCCCAGGAGCACAAACCCCGTGGGCTGCAGAGAGGAAAACAAGCAGGATGGGAGTGCAGGGGCTGAGCTGGAATTGGACACTGAACTGCAATGTGCACATGGAGCAGAGCTGATCCCAGGGAGAGACCCCGGGAGCGCTCGTGCATTTTGGGGCCATTTGGGTTCATCTTGGTGCAGCCCTGGCTGGGCTCTGGTGCTGCCCAAGGTGGATCCGTGGAGGAGATCCTTTGAATCAATCCCTGCTTTATTCTTAATCCCTGCCCTCTGCTCTAGGGCAGCCTGCACAAGGCATCACAATGTCTACTCATTCTTTCTGTAAAGAAATTTCTCCTCATGTCCAAGCTGAGCCTCCCCTGGCACAGCTTGAGACACACAAACAAAACCTAGAAATGTGACTTCCTTGTCTCGGAAACATCCTTAAGAGCAGAGACAAGTAACTGCATGAAGCACACAAGACTCAGTCGCTCCTCTGGCCACTGCCTGGGCAGTGAGTGTGCAGTGCCAGGGAGCCCTGGCTGCAGGAGGGTTTGAAGCTAGCTGGAGCAGCAGTTTCTCATCAGGTCATGCACTCAGAGGCACCTGGCCTGTCTGGAGTGATACAAACCTCCTGAAGCACCAGCACAACCCTATCTTGTTCATCTTCTGCTGGAGAAGGAGGAAAAAAAGAGGTGCTTGCCAAAGCACCACTTGTTTGAGATGGCTGCAGAATGGACTCCATAGGAGACAGTTCATAGGTTAAAAGGAAAACCAGTTTTTGAAAAAATAGAGATCTAGTCAGGACAGAGGGATGCTGGATCCAGAATCACTGACCTGGGGAATCTTTGGGTTAAGATTAGCCAGTACAATTTGTCTGGCTGTGAGCATTTGGTCAGCTCTTAATTATACACCATTTCTAACAGCCTTTGCATGGTTTCAATGTAAGCACTTTAAAAACAGCAATCAGGTGCCAAACCCAAGTATGACAAGCAAAAAATTTGAAAAATGACAGAAACTACAAACCCAGAGGACATACACCTTGATGAAGAACCAGGAAGGTGATCTGGTCTAACTTTTGATTTTCCTTCCAGGGCAGTCCCACCTGCTTATTGAATTAGACTTCATGTTTATTAGCAAGGCTTCCTAAATTGCATTGCCTGTTTTGTGCAGGACGTCACCTCAAAGCATGCAGAAGCTAAAGATTCCCTTTGTGCTGCATACAACCTTGGGGGCTATTTTCTTGCACATAACAAGAGCATGCAACAGGTCCAGCTGTTGCTAACAGCAACATTAACCACCTAAAAAGGCAGAAACCAGAGCAACAGTGAGGAATACAGGTGGAATCAGCTCCAGTGAGAATACCTAAGGAAGGTTTCTGTGCATTGTGCACAACATTAGGACAGAAAGCAGGCAGAAAAATTAAAGGCAGCTTGTTTCTGACTCCTGAATAACAACTGTAACATTCTTCTGCTTCACAGCAGTGCACAGTAACAAAATCTGTGCTTAAGTCTTGTGTTATTTACTGAAAAAAAGATTGAACAGATTTCTGATGGGCAGTCAATGGCAGAAAGGGGTAAAGCAAAAAAAACAAACCTCAAAACTAAATTGGAGGGAAAATATTAGACGGCATTAATGACTTTAAAAAGACATTTTCTCCACTGAAATCTTATAATAAATGGTACAGGTCTACCTTTTCACAGACTGCTAATCTTATTTTTCATTAATATACACTGACATATAGCTAATCAGCTGCTTGAAGTTAAACTTTTTGTATGCATCTGGAGGGGCCAATCTTCTTGAATTAAAAGAGGGCTGTTTGATATTTTCACCTCAATTTACCCAGCATATTGTATATATATTCAACTGTTATTAAAAAAAAAAAAAAAAGAAAAATAAAAGAAAAAAAATAGGTACTAGGGGGAAATTCCTCTTTACATCTCCCTGGGATTAGAAAATCAAATTCTAGTTCAGTAATACACTTGGCTGTACCCAGCATTGTTCATCAGATGGTTGGAAAGCTCCCCAGAAAAACAGACCCCTCTCACAGACAAGGAAAAGGCCATGAATGACAGAAAACAGAGATGACCTAAGAGAATAATTGCATTCCTCACTCTGCAGATGAGCAGTGGTATTCATTTTATATATCAAAGGGCAATTTTCAGCAGAACTTCTCATCTGACACTTCACAACGACTCCACTTGTGCTTCAGCACCCTGACTGGCTGGGATGGCAGAGGTTTGCTCAGCTCCTCTGGATGGATGGCAGAGGTTTGCTCAGCTCCTCTGGATGGATGGCAGAGGTTTGCTCAGCTCCATCCTGCTGGATGGACACAGCTCCTCCCAGCCCAGGTGTGAAAGCCAGGGACACTCCCCAGGAGCAGGGGACATAATGACAATTCTAATGATAATAAATATGCTCAGTGGTGTGGCCAGAAACACCTGTGGATTCAGCTGACCCACACACTTCTGTGAACTCCAGAGAATCACTGAAATGCTTCAATCTTTAAATACACTTGCAAATTGAGTCCAAATAATGCGTGAAGTCAAAGCACAGCTCACTCCCTCAAAGTCTGCGGTCACAACCCTACCTGCACCTCCCAGTCCACTCCTCTGAACATCTTAAATGCTCTCTAACCATCTCCCTATGGATCCTGCCTTGTTTATAAGGTCAGCTTTCTGACAGTCACAGAGTCACACGCTGCCACAGCCGCTGTGGAAAGATTCCAGTGTGATACTGGAAGCTCATTCCAATACAACACTTGTTTCTTGTCATCACGGGGTTTATCCCAATCCACTCTGAGAACTGCCCCCACAGAAGCCTCTAACACATTTCCATTACCACACAAGCTGATGATGAAATAAGCACCCTGCTTCTACTTCATTTTGGTGCTCCTCAATCAGAGCTGGCAACATTTCTAATAGTCATTGCTAATAGTCGAGCCAAAGTAAAATTCAGCACCTCATCATGTAGGATCTGCCAGATTTTCAGTTCATTTGCAGGTTTTTTGTTCTTATTCCATGCTTTGAATATGCTTGGATCCAAAACCATTTTCCCCGAGGTACATTCCAAATATTCACAAACTAAATGCCTCAGAGGAATCTGTAATTTATAATAAGACTTAAACTTTGCTTAGTTCTGTAATTCCCTCTATTAAATCACTTTTATTAGATGCTCTTCATGTAAGTGCTTTACCAGAATGGTCATTTCTTGGAAAATATGACTTCAGGCACATTAAAGACACCAAGACTCCTATTTGCAGTGATCCCTCCACAGAAGGGAAACACTACAAGTAGAGTGGGCAGACTGAAAAGCACAGATTGAAGTCAGCATGAAGATGTCATCAAGCACAGTGGCACATCCAAGTGCCTGTCAGCTGCAGACCTGACTAGTGCTGTGATGCCTGGAGAGGCTGGCCTAGGACAGAGGCTGGGCAGAGTTAAAGAACGAAGCAGGGGTTTATTAAAAGGCCTCAAGGGATACACCTTGGGCATGCCACACCTTTTCACACTTTTGTACGTTTATTTAACCCATTTCCATATTGTGTTTAATTGCCCAATTCCAGCTGCAGGTTATGCAGTCCCACTCTCCTCAGTTCCCTGTTGTTTACACTTTTTGGGCCTGAAGCTGCAAGTTCTTGGGCTGGAAAAGGATTGTGAACAGAACTTGCTAGCACTTTACATGAAGTTCAGAGTTACACACTAATTCAGTACAGAATCTGGATGATATGAAAGCTAAAACTTAGGGCATCAGGTGAACTCCACTTAAGAATAAATACTGGCTTCATTTTAATCTGATTTTTTTCAGCTGTGCTCTACGTGCCTGGAAACACTAACAAGCACAGCTTTTGCTACTAGATAAGATCTTGCCTTTTGGGTAGCTCTACTTCAAATTATTTCTCTCCATAAAATGAGCAGGCTGTTCTAAATTCAATATTTAGTGACTAAAAGATCCAGAAGATTTAATCTTCTGATGTGTGCCAATCTCATTCAAACTAACCTGTGCCTTAACAGCAGGTTTTGAGATTTTAAATATATCAGCACACACACATACAAACAGTCTATATATATATATGACATGGATTTTTCAATGCACAGAGATTGCTTTGAGATACCTCATTGTTAACTAAACATATTTAAATGTTTTGCATGTTTATGCAAAGTTTAATTGCTTCTAAAGGATTCAAGGTTACAAGTCTTGTGCAGAGGGACATAGATGTTAATAAATGACTGAAAGACTAAATCCCATTAAGTCAGTAAGTGTCTGACTTCAGGCAGTTTTGATTGTTAATGTACAATAACTTCAACACTTTTTAGTAAATTAAATCATGACAGTAGCTTCATGAAAGATGTTTATAAAAGGTCTGTGCATCTTTACAGATAAAAATCCCAAACAAACCAAAATCAACCCAAAAACCCACAAAAAATCCTAAATACAAGACAACCACCAGAAAATCCAAACCAAACATTAGGTCCTTGAATTGGAGGAGTCTCATAAAATAATGTACTCCATTATTCAGACCCTGGAAGGGCCAAATCCATTCCACTCTGAGACAAATGTTCAACTTATTGCTGCAGAGGAAAGCAGCTCTGCAGGCAGCCTCTCCAAAGGTCTCACTGTGATGTGACAAATGTTCACCTTTACTGCTGCAGAGGAAAGCAGCTCTGCAGGCAGCCTCTCCAAAGGTCTCACTGTCCTTTGCCCTGGAGAAGCTTTTCCAACTCCAAAACACCTTTACTTCAAAGGTTTCCATGTTTCTTACCCCAGACACCATTCCTCTTTGCAGAAACCTATCAAACATGTAAAAGCCACGGTTGAGCCATGATCAGTTTTGCCATGATCAGTTCTGGAGACCGTAATCTGTCCAAAAGCTCATCAGCTCATGAAATTATCTGCTGTAAAAGGTGATTAATGACAGAGCAGGTGGTGCAGGGAGCACGCTTCTCTTGAGGTTCTGTGCCAGCACTGGGTGCTCCAAACCCTTCCCACTTTGTCACCATAAACAATTAAGAAGCACAATTAGAAGCCATGGAGAGGACTACAATAAAAAGCCCCAGTCCAAAGTAAAACCACACCAGGTATGACTCAGCTGTCGTGCTGGACTTGCATTAAACCCTGTATGAATTTTTGGAAGACCCCCAGAGAAGCTGCCCTCTCGAGGAGCTACCTCTAGGCTCTTTGAAAACTCAGCAGTAGATATTAATTTAAGATTTCTGGCAATTTCAGTGGTTTAAATGATTTTTTTTTTCTCCCCTGAAATACAAGCAGTAATTAAAAATACAGATTTCCAGTATGACCTATAATCAGGAATTCAGATGTGCAGACTCTGGCACATGTACAAAACGTGCCTGATGTGACAGATGAAATACCAGCCCATGTGAGCCAGAGGGCTCAGTGATCCTGAAAGTGATCCTGAAAGCATCCCAACTTCTACAACTTGGCTGGGAGTACTCTGCTTAAAGAACAAGCCATTGAAAGTTTGAAAGAAATGTGGTAAATATTTTTGCTACATAGTTTCCAGTTTACACAATTCTGAAACATTTATCCTCTTTGAATATAGGATATTTTGAAATTAATTATTACACAACTAAGGATGCCCAGTAAATAGGAACACAAATCTTTAAGGGCTGCAAAATAAACTGGATTTTATCTTAGTGCCAGACCAATGCTTTTAGCTGCTTAAAATAGAAAACAAATGAGGGACCAAAGCACTTTTGTACACAATCCCTATTACCATGTTTAGGGCACTGAAACAAATTGCAGTACTTGCATGAGATTTACTACCTAAAATTTTCAATCCAGCTTCTTTTAATCCTGGATTTAAAATATGCAAGGACTGAAGGAAGAATGAGAACAACATGAGCTTTCTGAGCCAGATTTCCATGCCGTCCCATCTGAGAAAAGAAGTGAGGAGCAGGGTCCAACAGTGACATCAGTGGTGTGATCTGCCACCACCTACAAAGGGTTAAGTACCCTCCCAGAGCTGCCTTCACTCAGCACCCCCTCTGTGCCTTGCAGGAGGGTGTCCCCTGCTTCTTG
This sequence comes from Onychostruthus taczanowskii, assembly GCF_017590055.1. NCBI lineage: Eukaryota > Metazoa > Chordata > Aves > Passeriformes > Passeridae > Onychostruthus > Onychostruthus taczanowskii. The sequence continues at coordinate 884,514 of NW_024503124.1, forward strand.
TGGGACTGATGCTGTTGAAATAAATCCAAAGGGAGTCTCCATCCGTGGTTTTGGAAGGACACAGCAAAAGGAATCTCTGCTGAGCAGGGGAGCACGTACAACACCCTGATCTTCAGACCTCCCAAGGCACACTTCTGTTCTGTGACTGCCGTTCTGCAGGGAGAAAACACTGCTGTCCAACCACCAAGCAGCAGGAAAATGAAACCCATTTTCTCAGCTGGAAACTGGGATCTCTCTGGCCACTGAAACACTGCAGTAAGATGAGAGCTAGGCAATCAACAACACATAATTAGTAGATCTAGAACTTCCTCTTGACTGCCAAGGCTTATATAAATAACATGTAGACACTATTCCTCCTGTCTGAGGATTAAAACATGGTTTGTTTTTTAATGGTATCTGCACAGCTAAAGAATGCAGCTGCCATTAAAGGAATCTTCAGTGACATCAGCATGTTTCAATTAATAGCACTAGCTGGCTAATACCTGCCAGTACTTATGTCTATATTTAGATTTATTTGATAGTTGCAGTAAAATTAATGAGTGAACACATACTGAGAGTGTTTCCAGGATTTGGACCCAACTGCTGAGGAGAAACAGGACCTCGACTAAATTCCTTTTCCTGTTAGCTTAAATCTGGCCACATCCCAAAACTTTTTGGGATTTAAATAATTTACACTCAGCCAGCCAAAATGTTCCTGGACCCTCCATACAAACTCTTTCAGAAGAATTTCAATGGGAAATTAAAATACACTGCTCCTGCCTCTGACAGCAGCAAACATTTCAGAGTAAGCACAAGGCAAAGATGAAAATTACAGTGGGAGGCAATCACGCTCATTTGCCAATGTAACAGAGAACTCTGCAGTCCTTTTTTAAGTGTAATGAATTTGCAAATATTAAGATTCATGTGATCAGTTCACCTCAGCTTAATTACTCTCCCAAGAGAATATCGTATGCATAAGCAGTGCCAGCTGTAATCCCTGATTCACAGTTTAAACACTTATGCAAGATCATCTTCTGCAAGAGAAGAGGAAAACCCGCATTACAGACGGCAAAATTATAGGAAGCAGGGAAGGTGACAACTCTAGGTTTGCCAACCCTGGAATTACGCTGAATGCTTTTTAGCTTGAACTCCTTCTGGAGCACAGCCAAGGATCTGGTACCAGGGGATGCTTTAGAGCAACATATTCCACATGCAAAAGTGCCAAGAGAATATGTTAGGGAAATTAAATCGTTCTGTTCCACTACTCAGCACTCATGGAAGCCCGAGCAGAGGCTGGTAATTAGCTAATTTACATGAACTCCGTGCTGAAGAGTATTTAAAGGAATTCCAGCAGTACAATCCTGACGGGGCAGGACAAGCCATCCCTGGCTGCCTGGAAAGAGCTCCATCTCTGCCATTTCACAGTTACACATGCAATTTCCTCACCAAGAGTCCAACCACTGGCCCATTGAAGTGGACTGCAGAAGCTGGGTCAGGAGAGGCACGCAGCCCTGGGTTCAACAGCCCCGTAGGAAAGCAGGGATTACTCCTGCTTCATCCAGCTGTCCTCAAGGCTGGAACCTGCAGGAGCACCAGGGCAGGCAAAGCTTGGGGTGCCACGGAGCAGCTGGGAGCTCCAGGGATGCTGTCAGGGCATTTCCTGCAGGAGCTAGCTGGTATCTCTGCAGGCTGGCAGACAGTGGAGGCCAGGGGTTTATTCTGAGATAATCCTTCCCTGTGTATGATGTTTTATCTTCCCAAAGTCCAGTTCTCCAGTTTTAAGCCTTGGTTTGCCAGGATAAAAACGTGGCAAGATCTGAGGTACAATGAAGCATATTTAACACGGAGAACAAGTTATAACTGCACCTTCCTCTGCTTTTACCCCACTAATGATCTGCTCATGGCTCTGCAATCACTATGGTACATTATCTCCCTATAATCTCATCAATTTTGTATAGGAAACGTGCATTTGAGAATTAATACCCTTTATGATGATACAGCTCCATACCATGCTAATGAAACACCAGCCCAAAAGCTGTTTTCAAAGCTCCACAAATATTACATCTAATCTACTATGCAAACATCTGTCTTGGAACCCTGACAACAAGGAACTAACTTTTAATGCTTTCATAACATTTGCAAGTTGGAAAAGGAAAAAAAAAAAAGAAATGTTATGAGTCAACAGGATCCTCCCCTTTATGGAAATTAAATGCCAAAAACAAATACGGAATTCCCTCACGTGGCCCTGTTGTTTTCTTCAGTTTTCCCATAGAGTTAAAAAAATAATAAAAAAAAAGAGCCTACACAGGGATTTGATATAAATAATAAAAAAAAAAACCAAAAAAAAACATTCACTGCAGACAGAAAAAAGCTATATATTTCTACCAGTTTTTAAGGTTCCAGATTTTATGGATAAGGTTCACTGACACAACTAGTACAGCACTTTAAGTGAGACAAGTTTACAGTTATTAATCACCCAGTAACTAAGTGAAAAGAGCTGAGAACAGACAAGCTCTGGACACAGAGCCATGGTCTTAGGACTGAAACAGAAATAGCAAAGTTGAAGCTAGAGAGATTTTTTCCCCTTGATCTTCTGATCTTTCTGACAACATTTGCAGCCACCCCCCACAGCCCCAGGGAAGAAAGAAGCAATTCTCCAGAGCATCAAAAACAGATGCACAGAAGAATGTTCTGGCTTAGCTGCTGGAACACTTCTGTGATTAACCACCAATCCAAGTTGTGGAAAACTAATTTCCAGTCATTATTATAAGCACCACTAGGTCAGGCAGCTCTTCTCTCCAAGCTTTGTGGGTGCTCTCCCCCCAGACATCTCCCTCTCCAGAGACCTTTCTGTCTGCATAATATGGAGCACCTTCAAGGCCCTTAACACGGAGAGAATTCTAGCAGTCACATTTTTACTGAATTTGGGGTTTTTTCCCATGCAGAAGCAAACCACTCATTTTCATAAACTGAAGAACACACAAGCATAGCTTCATGTTGCTACATCAAAATGCAAACGAAACAGCACAATTAAGACCACTCCTTTCTGAAGAGGATGTAAAGAACTGGCAATTTTTTAGCCTTTGCTGTTGTCTGTGACATCGGCAATACAAAAATCCTGGACCAACTGATTTACCCGATCCTGAGAGTGCAATCTCCTGCAGCGAATGAGGGGTGTGATGGTGGCAAGCAGTCAATTAAAAAAAAAACCCAAAGCTTCAGAGATGCACAGCCTTCATGTCTGTAGTGGGTTTGCTCTGCCAATCTGAGATTTTCTGAATTTTAACATTTTCTAGTCTGATGTACTAAAGAGCGTGGTAGGTTTTGGTGCTGGGCAATTAACAGTGCACTCGTTTCCTGCTGTGAGATGGGATTAGGAGAAAGGCAAAGTAGGCTCAAAACTTTAAAAGGGTATAAAGAAAATTTTATTAACAATAACTAAAATAAAAAAGTAGTAAGAGTCAAAGCAAATCTTTTAGAATACTTCTCCTCCCTCTACAATTTTTTCTTTTCTGCTGATAATGCAAAGAAACAAAACCTAAAATTTCCAGTCAGTTTACCACCTCTAAAATAGTTTTTCCTTAGTTTACTTTGGGAGAGAAGTCCCTCTCGTTAATGTTCTGGAGACTTCTCTAACTCTCTGCTTTCATCTCTAACACGTGCCTTTCACAGAGGCCTGTCCAGCTCCTCAGTGGTTCAACACACTGCCAGATACACAAAAAGCTTTTGTAGCACTTCCCTAGATTCCTCCTGTGTCAAAACCATGACAATGTCCCTGCAGTGGAACCCTGAAATGATGAGCCCCACACTGAGACATCCACCAGCAGAAGTGTCAGCCTTCACTCCTGGACCAATCATTCCTTCCAGCCAAGCCATGACCCAGCTACAGATTCATGGCAAGGGGGCTGATGCTCCTTTTACTTTGTGCTGTATGCACCTGCATTTCCAGTTTTGGGGGAGAGAGAAATCAGTTGTTAAAAACGAGAAGCAGCATGGAAGGATTTGCTCAGTATGACCTGAGCAGAGGCTTCCCTCTCTTTTTTTTTTTTTCTTTTTCTGCCCAAGATCAGCTGCTCCCAGCAGTGGGTGAGGCATCCCACTAGTGACCAGCCCACAGGTGGAGGGAGGCCTGCACCTACAAAAGGCTCTTGCATTCCCAAAACCACTGGCACAATGGGCAAAGAGAAGGGGGGACAGGTCATCAGAAGATAAGGAGGTAGAAGCAGACATCTGACTGGGTTTTGTTTTTTTTTTTTTACAGCAAAGTATAAACCCTCCCAGCAATATTAAAAAAGATGTTATGCACTGCTGCAAGCTTAGTGATTCTTATCTCTCTGTTTGTCAGGCCGTTACTTTATATTTGGTTCAGTAAACTTTGTATTTAGTCAAGTAAACTCAGCATACCAAAACATTGCCAAACATGGTTAGAAAGTAACAGAACCCAGTCAAAAGGCATTGTTTGAAGGGAGAAATTCAGATGGATGGGAGGATACTTGCATACAACACATCAATCAATTATGCAACCATCTGCATGACTCAGTAGATGTGAAAGATTATTCTCCTGAAGGAATGTGCTCAAAAACACAAGGAACAATAATATTTCTCAGTAACTTCCCTCTACTCTGCACTTTCTGTGTCCATTTAACAAACACAAAGGTGCTTCAGCACTGCTATGGACTACAGAACATTTCATTAGACCTTAATCTCTGACAGGAGATAGCAAGAACAAGATCACAGCCTGCACTTGTTACACTCAGGCCTCACTTCCCACACTGAGATAACTCTGCTACCCGTGTGTGAAACTTGCTCACCTGCTATGCCCAGACCTGCAAAAAGACTCTGTTGCTTCATAGGACATAATCCCATAACAAATATTCCCCTCTTTTGAAACCAAGTTAAGACACAAGAGCTGCCAGCCTGCAGGAAATCACCAAGCACTTAGAACTGCATCGCTGTGGAACAGTCACACAGGGGCAGATCACAGACACAGGGGCAGGTTTTCAAACTGGCCCAATATTAAGACTTCAAAAGAATTTCACTCCTTTTCAGGCTCACGATGCAGTGTGTGAACTTTCAAGCGCTCAGCACCCAGTGAGAACAAACAGTCCTGTTTGTATCACTTGTACAGCAATTGGCCATTTCTCTGAGGACATTATCAAAAGCTGTTCCAGCTTTGTTCTTTCCAACAGCATTGCTGCCTAATGGCACCAAACATTTCCTGCGAAATAAAGATAGGCTTACTTAGCTTTTCAAAATAATCAATTTGCAGAACTGGGGCAGGGAACATGTGGAATGTATTAACTTGTCCTGATTTTCAGGAGGAGCTGTCAGTCGGTTTGTATCAGAGTAGGACATTCTCTTGCTGCAAAAGCTTTGCATTTCAGGAATTCAGAAACTGGCCTGAGGGGAAAAAAGGAGTCCTTTCCTGCTGAACTCAGACATGAAAGGATCCAAGCTCAGAGGTGCTTTGCCGCTTGGCTTTCTAAAAAACCCCTAGGTTCTCTGAAATGTGAGTACATTTTGATAACTTGTGCAGGTCAGAAAAGCGAGTTTCCATAGTCTGGCGCTCCCCTCTACACAAAAGCAGTTTCTGTTACAATTACAGTTAAGAAACAAGAGCCAAGTTTGCTGACTGAAGCACAGCAGATGCTCCAGAAAAGACTATTTTCTGCTTAATAATCTCCTAACAAAACCAGGGGATGCAGAGACTTGACACTGTTTACCATCATTACTCTTACTCTGACTGTTCTTCAATAAACATGAGCTCCTTTCCACAGGCAGCTGCTTCTATAGAGGCAACAAGAGCTTTAGTCACAAAACTGGATTCCACTTATGCATAAAAACTTTAAAACTTTTTCCCTCCATTTACCTTATTTTTAAAAAGTCTTTATTCCCCCATGCTCTGCCAAATTCAAGCTCTGCTTCTTGACTCTATTTTGGCAAACATCTTTGTAAGGATCCCTTAAACAATGAATAGCAAATTGTTGTGGAACTAAAACACACACTAGGTAATAGCAGGGAAGCAGCAGTGCTTGCAGAGCCTGCTTCCCAGTCAGGAATTGCTAAAAAGCTATGGAATTTCAGTGGTATCTTCAGAGGCACCTTCGGGTCTCCTAATCCCCAGCACTGCAAAAGCCCTGGGCAGAACCACAACGCCTTCATTATTAACACATTCAGGTCCCTGGGCAGCAATCTCTCTGCAGTGCAGAGGAGTTTAGTCTCTGTAAAACTGCAAGTAATGGTAGCAATTTTCAAATTCCTAAGTGTCAAATTTTAGCTTTAAATTAAGCCTCTGTTAACCTTCTGTATTTTCCTGCTTTGCCACTTCTGCACCCTCTTCCCCCTACAGTCCTTTGCGGCAGCTCCTACATTTCAGAAAACTCAGCAGAGCTGTAACTTATTCCAGTTTTAATACTCATCCACTGCAAATATGCTCACAAGGAAACCTGGGCATCACCCTTAAGGGAGCTGAGAGCTGACAGAGATGCCAGGGTTTAAGAAAGCAACACAAGAATGCCTACAATGTGCAGGTGAGGAGACCAGCAGCAGGAGCTGTAACAGGCTGTGGGTGAGGCAGCCCTGGGATCATCCCCTACACCACACTGCAAGCATGCCTTCAGCTCACATTCAGCACCAATCACAAGCAAACTGCAACCCAAGGAGAAAATGGGCTTTGCTGTTCTGTGAGTTTACAAAAATGCAAAGACTTGACTTCACTACAATGTTACAGCCTTGTTTTCTAGCAAACTGCACTCAGATGTTGCTGCGGTGACATCACTAATCTCCATGGAAACCTGAGAATAACTGTTGGCCTGGAATAGGTTCTGTCATCCCACATCAACTCAAAAGTAGTCCAGCAGAAGATCTTGTATCTCATTTTTCTGGCTGTACATTCTTAGCAGCACAGCTGAAGAGTTACAACTCCTGCAGCCACTCTGAAACAGAGCTTTCATTCCTAACAATCAGAACTTACATAAAGTGAACTATTTTTCCAGCTGAGGCTGAGATATAGAGATTCAAAGATTACCTACTTCTAGAGTAAGATACAGACTTGAAAAAAAACCCCAAATGATGTGTCTATATGGAATTTTACAAGATGATTAAAGCTAGGATAGCAGGCTCTAAAAATCCTCTAGATCTCTGCAGAGCATTGTCCCCTTACAAGAAGAGAGCAGAGCAAAGCCAAGAGATTTTTCTGAAGGCATTGATTAAAATTTCCTTTTGAGAGAAAGTGTCTATTTTAAATGTCTGTTTCAAGTAGAGTGCAACCAGATGGGTCATGCTGGGTTTTTCTTTCTCCTTCTCCATACCAACCGAGCCACTCTCTGTGATTATTGTCCCCAGCATGGGGTCAGGAAAGTTCCTCAGAGATGTTCTACCCAGCTAACAGGTCCTCTGCAAACGAGTTTTGTGCTGAGTTGAACTCAGAGAGTCACTAAATGTCAGGAAAGCTGTTTGCTTGGCAGGAAGCCCTGTGCACAAATTGGTACTACAAGGAAAACAGGCTGCCTGGCTGTCTACAAATGCATAATATGTTACACAGACATATAAATAATTTGGCTTCTCGTAGACCAAGACTAAAAAAGTAATCTGGAGAGAAGGAATTTGAGACTTGCACAGTTGTGTCACACTGCACTAAAACTGGCAGTATTGAATGCAATTTGGTCATTGCTATGAATTTCTAGAGCTAACTAGCAAATTGCTGTATAAATTTTTCTGAGATGCAAGAAATAAAGAGGCAAAAGAAAACAAGGGGGGAATTAAAATAGTATATGAAGATTTGTACTTATTCATTTTCAACAGTATTGAAAAGAGTTGTCTCCACTTACAGCTGCAAGACCTTAAGATATTTCCAGAAAAGTAAAAATAAAAGAAAATAAAAAGAGAAAAAAGAAAAAAAAAAAAAAAAGATAAATTTTTAATTCCTCAGGTCTTATCTTCCCAACTTTAACTCTTACGTGTCATTCCATGATCACAGTTTATTCTGGCAGAAACCTTATTTTATTGCATATTTGTCCACTTTCAAAGCTAATCAAGTCCTGGGACTCTCTGTATGGCTGGATTGTTTTAGCTACTGCTGTCATATGGTAGAACAGAAACTTCTTAGCATGGGGTTGCTGACAGTCTCAGCAGCTTCAGTAACACTGCTGATGGCAAGTATCACCCAGGTGCACTGTTGAGTCTGGGGTTTTTTGTTTGATTTCTTGTTTTATCTCAGCAGCACAGAGATGTGTGCTAGGCAGAACTGGCCGAGGAATTATTGATACCATCTACACTGAATTTAAGCGTTCATTTGTTAATGAGTGAGCTGCTAAGTGAAACTCCAGAGGTCCCAGTGCAGAGAAGCCCACATCAGCTCCTAAGGGGACAGAAAGACCCCCTGGTCCGGGCCCTTCAGGCAGCACCTGACGTGCTCAAAGCCAAACTCTCTGACCTGGACCCTTCTCCAAGCAGCAAACACGGCAGCTGTGTGAGTTTAAGAAGATTTCACTAAGGTGGCATCCCTGCTGCTGAAGCCTGGGAAAGAGAGGATTGATCCCTGAACTCAAACTCACCTGAAGCGAAGCCTGAGCGGTGCCAGCCTTCCGAGCACGGGGCACGGCAGGCTGTGCCCTCACTGTGGGGAACAAAACACGCTCACTGTCTTTGTGCTGGCTGCTCCTGACAGGGACACAGCCAACAGGGTGCCAGCAAGCAGAGCCTGCCTGATACAACACGAGGGGAAAGCAAATGTGTGACATCCTTTGCTCCCCTGCCCGTAGCTTGGGGTGTGCTGTGCCTGCCCTCACTGCTGAGAATGGAGCAGCACCTGCACCGCGGGGTTACTGCCTCCAAAGGAAGGCAAGCCATGAACACTGCATTTGAACTCTTCAAGAAGCAGCCAGAGGCTCTTTTAGCAATGGCAGCCACGAGGTGAGACCCAGGGGACCTGATCAGACCCAGCCTGTGAGCACACTGCTCTCAGAATGTTCTTCTGCAGCTTGCCTCTCAGGAGCTTGGAGCCCGAAGCAGTATTTTGGTGTTAAATGCTTTTCTTGGTGCGGTTTCATTGTATCATCAACTTGTTAAATTCATAAGAGCAAGCTGTAAATAACAGGAAAGCAAGCTGACAGATACCTAATCTAATGTGCTAACTCTGACTAAAATTCCACCCCTGGAACCCAGGCAGGGGTGTCCAAGGAGAGGCAGGATCGCTGCCCACGCCTGTCTCTGTGCATTTCCTTCCAGGTCTCCATTTTTACCATGGCCTCAGAGCTATGGAATCACAGTGCAACATGAGAACACAAAACCTTTAAACCACACCAGAATGACTCAGTAAATTAGCTTAGAGCTAAAGCAATAAATTGCTGCTTGTGGGGGATTTTTCTCCCTAATTCTGAAAGTCTGGCCCACCTTCCTTTTCTCTGGCTCCTGCCTCAGAGAGTAAGAAGTTATGAAGCCCTAATGATCCTGCTGCTCGCATGAAGGGGAAATTGCTTGGTTCTTTCTCCCAAAGAGGCTTTTATGAAACATTCAGACTTCACCTGCTCAGCAAACAGAATACAAAACACTGCCTGTAGCAGAGAACATCAAGGTATAAAATACTTGAAGAACAAAATGAAAAGGCAAGTAATTTCTTTTTTTAAAACTGATGTTAAGTTTCACAAAGGGGGTCCTCAAGTTTTTGTAAAAGACAAGATGTCCTGGTTGCTTCTGTTATTCATCTTCTCCACAATAAAGTGTCTCCTTCTGGTCTTAGAACAATTAACTCTAACAAACAGAAGCAGCAGGGACAAAAAGGAAAGAAAGAAAGAAATCCACAAAAGACAGCTGAACTTCCAAGCATTTATGGAACAGATTGAGGACCAAAAGAGGCAACATCTGACAAAGGTGACATATTATCCTTGGGAGGCAAAAGCTCAGGCTGTACCAGCAGCCTGACGTTGCAAAGCAGCTCCCACTGAAGCACCAGCAAGCACCAAAATAAGGAGTTTATTAACTGCTGTAAAGTCACTGTGTCATTTTATTATACAAAAGGCACCAGACACAGCAGCAGCTGAAATGTTTCAAATGAAGCCAAATTTTTTTAGAAATTGCTTATTGAATATGAGCTCTCATTCCCAGTATTTCCAGCAAGTTCCTGTGCTAAACAGATCTCATCCACTGTGCGACCTTGTGTGCATTAATTAAAATAAGAGAAAGTTCTCTAATACTTGTTATTTCAAGGACCTCAAGTGCAGCTTTTACTTTCAGGACTGCTGTGAGAAAAAACTGGCCTCTAAGAGAGGCTCAAACAAGCTTCCAAGCTGTATATAAAATATGGAAAGTCAGCAAGGCCACCATAAGGTTTAATTACAGAAAGCAAATGCAGTTGATGAAGATGAGCCTTGATGGGTCACAGAATCTTGTTACAGGTCAAACAGTGAACTCCAGTGCTGAAGTTTGGATTGGTTTAAAACTAATGCTTATTTATACTTCTTTAAGAGCACCTTAAAACTAAGTCCAAACACAAGCTAATTATTTTTGGCATTTTGAAGCTGAAATAACTGGAGACTCATTTTCTTTTAGGATACACACACACAAGCATCCATGCACACCAAACCACCACTGCAGCTCTGTAACATTGCAAAGGCTTTTTGAACTCCAGGACAGCCTGGATATTATTGTTCTGCCATAGCTAAATGCTTCATTATCCACTTGATTTCTGAGCAGCATGTATACTCCTCGGCCTCATATGAATGCCAAAAATTACTTGTGTTGCTGTTTGTCAGTTGCCATGCTATTGTCAACTATTTCACCCTTTGGGAATACAAAATCCACCCACCAATTTCTCAAGTTTGCATTAGAAAGTCTGCCCAGTACTAGATTTATTTTCATGAAAACTAATATTTTTCAAGTATTCTAATCAACTGGTTAGTACCAGTAACAAACAGATTCAGTTTAGGGATAATCAGTGCCACATGAATGACAAGCCAGGACAGAGGAGAAAGCCAAGATACAGCAATATCTGTATATATATATATATACACACAGATACTATATATTATATATATTTCTGGTATATCCATGGAGAATAAGGAGCTGAGGATGTGAGATGAGAGAGAGGGAGTTGTCTGGCCTGGAGCTAAACCCTTTTGATGGGTGACAAAGGCAGTTCCAGGTAATCCCTGCACAAGGCAGTACTCCCTTCTCACTGCTCTCTATGTGAAGACTTTTCTGCATAGCTCAGACTGCAGAGAAAAAGACTGAAACATTCTCAGCTGCCCTCTGAGAGTCCCTTGGGTCATCCAGAGCCCCTGGTGACACTGGCCCAGGAGATGACAGACTGGTCACTCAGTAGTGATTGTCACAGCTCATCACTGAACCTCACCTCATTTCTCCAGGAGAATTCAGCAGATTAGAGACCCACAACGCACAGAGAGGGACATCCAGAGGTTTACCAGGAGGAGCTGTTTATGGAAATAGTTACTGTCCACTGGGCTTGAAAAATTGGATTTTCTGGATGAAAAACAAGTACTTCTAAGCGTGGGCCACTGACTCCAATATTTGTTATCAGCCTGCAGGCTTTGCAGCAGTTTCATCAGTTGCCAATGTTGTGTGACACTCGTCCATGGCAACAGAGTTCAGAACTCAGTCATGAAGAAGCCTCCATTTGGTGAGAACGAGGACTAGATGGAGCATTTCCCTGATCTTTTTGTTGGCCTGGCTTTGCCATGACAATTACTGAGGTTGGCATGGACCAAACCAGAGCTAGCCAAGTCCAAAAGGCTTTGCTAAGCTGCGCTTTGGGAAGTCCTAGCTGTGCTCTGAAATCCTAGAGGCAGCCGTGCTGTACAGAAGCAGTTTCTAACTGCTGCTCCTCACAAGCTGCACATTTATTGATCACCACCCCTGGCTGCTCCCTGACAAGCTCTAATTGTGGGAATAATGCCGCTATCTCCCAGTTCACCCAACACCAGTTTCCCAGCACAACAACCCATGCTCCCCACTGCTCCCCACGTTTCTCCTCATTATAAAGGTGTTTCCTTTGGGCCCTGGCTGGCTTAAGCCACTGGATCAGCTAACAAAGACTTCAGTGGCACTCCCAGCTCCCTCACCTCCCCTCCAACACCAGCAAGTTGTTCCTGTCTCTGCAACAGACAGGACACTCCAGCAATGACTACACCACAGTACAAAAAATGTGTCTTTCCCTTTGTTCTGAAGGACAAAATTGGCTCCTGATGAGGTTCCCAGCCTGACATTTGCACAGAAAGCAGTGCAAATGGTGCTAGGCTGACATTATAAAGCACTGTAAGCCAATACTGCTGTGAAACACATAAGCCCTACAAACTACCTGCTGAAGTAAGTCACTGTGATGCTCCTGAAAGGCTTCACCATACTAATCACAGGACAATATGTGAAGTGATATCCCTATGTGTGTGCACTCACACACAATTGGTCAAAAGCCACACAACAGTGGACTGGGAGCTCAAACTGATGCACTGAGAGAGGGACAGGCTCCACTAGCAGCACATCTGCAAATGCTGCTCAACTGTGATTTCCAGTTTATGAGTGAGCAACTTACAAAGGAGTTCTGGACTGGGTGGATAAACAGAGGTCTAATTAGACTGCTGTGCTGGGAAACTCTTCCTTCTGTGAAGCAACAAAACGAGATGGTCAGTACGAGACCTGGTGTTATCTGCTAGATCTCACTATTGCAAAAACACCCCTGCCATGGCCCACAAAAGTGCAGTACCCAGACAAACACTGCAGAACCCTCTGTTTATCTGGGTGGATAAACAGAGGCCCTGCCATGGCCCACAAAAGTGCAGTACCCAGACAAACACTGCAGAACAGGATTTGGTTCTGCCATGCTAAATCCTTCCTGGGAAATGTTCTGCACAGAGGAGGATGGGCTGTGGCTGGGAGTGTTGGATGAAGCATCCCATTCCCCACTGCAGCACTCCAGGACAGCTTTTAACATCCATAAAGCATCCTGAATGATTAATAATCATCAGAAAGGAGCAGCTGAACAGTGCTGCCACATTTATATCTTCCCAGAATAAATGCTAGCTGATTTTAATTGTGTTTTGTGTCTTCCTTAGACGAGCAACATAAACTTGGGAAGATTTCACTCCAGAATGAGTACCAGACAAGGTCCAGGAGCACGGGAGTGCTATCTCAGGAGTACAGCATGAGAGCTACAAAACACAAGGCTGATGATCCCCCTGCACATCCATTCCTAAGGTTTCTAGACATCCCACCTGCCACGGGGCCAGGCTTCACCCTGTTGCAGCTCAGATGTTTAGCAAGGCCATGTGAGTGCCACTGCCAGGCCACGTGCCATTCTGCCTGGCATTGCACCACAGCACAGCCAAAGTTATTCCAGGTCCCAAAGAGCTCAGGGGAGGGGCTGCCAGACATACACACAGCCAACCTGGGGGCTCCTCAGAAGCACTGAGCAAATACTTTCTGCACAAGAGCCTCAAAACTGGGCCTTGCTTATGGAAAAGAGACTTTACATGAGGCATGGAAGAAGGAAAATGAGGCAGCTCATCAGGTGGCATCTTTTGCTGCATAAGGCCACAAATAGAGTATAAAGGTTTGAGTGGGGAATGGACAAAATGAACATCAAAGGGTTGGGCCCTGGACTGGTCAGGGGTGAGAGTATGTTACTTATGAACAAGAGAAACAGAGCAAGGGCTACAGGAATCACGGTGAGGAGCCCTGGAGTACAAAAGGAAAGCTGATGTTTGATGTACAAGGAGCCAGCAGAGACAGAGGCTAACTATGAAACTATTTCAGTTTGGTGAAGTCAGACTGCAATTAGCAAGGCAAGTTTGCTACAGTAAGAAGAACATAACGTTTAGATGTGTGCACAGATAAGAAGACTTTTCCAGCAGATGTTCCCCATCTGCCATGCAATCCCCTCACGCAGCAGTCTGCAGCCTGAACCCAAAGAGAGCTGAGTAATGAATAAAACTGTCACTCAGAGAAGTGTCCTGGGGATGCTCACAGCACTCACAGTAAATCACAGGCAAGAGGAAAGCAGCAGAGAAGTTTGGGGGAGACCAAGGAGGATAAAGAAGGTACTGAAGTCCAGGAGTGAACAAAAGGTGAAAACAGCTGTTTGGTGTGTGTGTGAGTTTAGGAGAAAACTGGAGATTAAATATCACCAAGTGCACCAACAGTAGATGGAGCTGTGAGATAAGAGGAAAAAAATTACCTTTAAAGGGCTAATTAAAATAGCAATTCTGAAAATGAAGGCATAAAACCCTTTCCTCATGTAAAGCCACGAGAGACAACCCACCAGAGCTGAGCCTGGAGGAGTATGACAGCCACACCATGGCAGCAGAAGGAGCTGCAACACCTTGCCACTCTTTTTCCTGCCCCTAGACAAGACAACACTGCCCACGCTAGCACAGGTGAAATCCCTGCCAGCTTGCTGCCAGCCATCTGCCAAGATCAGCCAAGCACCAGGCACAGACACACTCAAGCTGATCTAACAATCTCACTGAGGGCTTGCTCCCATTCTCCATGCTTTGCATGCTGCTTTACGTTCTAACACCACCCAAAATGTTTTCACAGAAGCAGAGACAAAAATTTTATCCTGCTTTCTAGTTTGGTTATTTTTAAATTGAATTAGTTATCAGAAGCCTGTTGATCTCTGGAAAGAACCAGCAATACTTTGAGAGAAGGGCTCAGGAACACTAGTGATGTATAAAAGGATCTGCACAGACAACTGGCATCACTCATTGCCACAAGGAAGTCTGTAAATGGATTTCACCAACACAAGCCCCACCTCACATCCAGATTCCAAACAAAGCTGGATAAATCTAGGAACTCCAGGTGGAAATATGAATTTTACTTTAAATTTTTCTGTAAACAGGAAAAAACCAAACTCTGGGCCTGCACGAAATGGATGCCTGTATGAGCAAACAAGCAGTGGGGCTGTCAAGCATAAGAACAGCTTCATTTGTCAGGGATCTAAGAACTGCTCTAGGACAGGCTTTGACATCTTGTTCTTCTGTCAACATCCTCTGAAGAAGCAAGTTCAGGCTTTTATGAAATTAAGGCACACAAGTGGAACAGCTTCTAGCCTTGCTCACTGAAGAAAGATCCCAGTGACATTCCTGTGAGAACAAGCAACAAGAGGGACATTTTATATAGATTTTAATTCTTTTTTCCTCCTAAAACATTACAAGTCATGTCCAGTCACCTTTTTACAAGGAAAGAACTGGAACCTCCAACGCAACGCTGCAAATCTTTTTGGAGCAAGACCACACACATGATAAGTGACATTATCTGAGCTATTTTTCAGAGACCTGGAAGAGAGCCTATGTCCAAAAGCTTAATGGCTGGTCTCAGCACTCAGCCTGATAAAAGATACCATCTGCTTTTACCAGTCTTGCTTCTTAACTTAGGGGAAAAAAGGAAAAAAAAAAAAAAAAAAGAATATTTTACACATAAGCAGCTGACTGGCAACATTTACTAACAATTCACAAGAGGTGGCACTGAGGCCTAACTCTATCACGTGGTGCTAATTGCAGTCCAGGGCCTCCTTTAGCTAGCAAATGGATTGTCAAAAGGGAATTCTGTGCATACTTACAGGATAATACATGGAAGTATATCATTAATTTTATCAACAATAACAGGCTTGAAGCCCAGGATGAGTTTCAGTTTGCAGCCACAGAAATGAGTGTACAGCCACACAGCTGGCCTGCTGCACATCAGGCAATCCATTTCTCTTAGTTTTGTGAAGCTGAGCTTTAACCAGGTTGTGTAATTTATAAACCCCCACACTGGAACCTGCTGATTACACCGTGCATGCCAGCACTCACCTAATTTCCAGACACAGAGGAAACCACAGAGTGGTTCTCAGGCCCTTCAGACTATTAAGATCCATGCTAATTAGTTGCTACTTGATGGTAGTGTATAGCTAGATGCAAATTACAACACGGACGAGCTGTTCGAGCCCTTTGCTATTTAAAATAATTTTACATATTATTTCTTACAAATCAGCACCGCAGCAAAGCCACAAATGCCACCAACAATCATGTTGATGACAGGGGAAAAAAAAAAAAAACCTGAATGGCACTGCCAGGAAAAGGAACCCCAGCGAGGGGACAGCAAACACTTCAGTTTGTTCTAAAAGCTCAAACACTCAACTGCTGTGAGAGAGCACAATAAAAATATAATGGGGCAGTACTTAGATCGAGCAACTGCCAAAGCCCAGAACACAGAACCTCTGGAGCCCAGTGTGGGTAGTCAGCTGTACAGTATGCTAAAAGTTGAAAAATTTTATTCTTGCTATAGGAAAAAAAGTTTTTTGACTGGAAGCTCTGCAGTCAAATTCCAGGCCTTAATAGAAGGACTGCTAAACCATTAGATAGATAAATAAGAAGGCCAGCATTCACCTGGGGATACAGCAGAGAGGGAGAGGGAAGAGCAGTACTGCTGTTCTTTTCTTGGAGAGTTGTCTTGGTAGTGCTTCTGGCCAAATCATGTGGATCAATTTGTCCTAATTCTGGCAGCAGGAAGAACACATGTTCTTAGAGACATTCCTAAAAATCCCAGAGCAAAAAGAGTAAGGGAAGTGGGGGGTTTGTCCATCCAAGTGCAAACACCTGCATTAGGGCCTTCAAACCATATACATGGATCACACAAGGAATGCAGAAATTACACAGGGACTTCAATTTAAGCTGACCATGGCAATTTACCAGTGGCAAACACATTTTACAATGTCTTTATTTTATCTTAACAGGGAAAAGAACCCCAACCAAAGCCCCCTTTTTCCTTCTCTTTTCTTACAGGTTCAGTGATGAGGGTTAAGGTTTGGATTGACAAGCAGAAACATGAGCACAGCTGAGGGAATAGCAAACTTAGAAAGCTACAAAAACTTTATACCCAGAGCAATACAGCAGGGACCTGCATCCCCACACTTCTATTTCTATTTCATGCAGGCCAGAACATTTGTCTTCACTGCTGCCTTACGTGTGCTTTAATTGCATCATGCTAACAAGCAGTTGACATTGTTGGAACAAGGGATTAATGCTTTAAGGGATGTAAAGGCTGTGATTTCAAGCTGCTTTTGTAAGGAACACTGTTGTCACCAGAGGGTTGTAAGAGCCATGTCCAGATTGATGTGGGGAAGAGGCTATTGCAAATGTTGAGATTCTGTATCTGCTAAGAGTTTGATTGCATGTTGAAATGACAGAGTTATACCTCACTCCTCTTGCCCACAGCACTCAATCTTTTATATTATTTCCTCTGTTCAAGCTGGAATATTAAAGGAAGATTTCGAAACCCACAAAGCCATTTCATGAATCAAAAAAAAAATAAAAAATCAATATATACCCATACCCCTGCTGCAAAGATATGCAGAATGCTCGAACAGAAGCCTGTGCTTGCCACAGAAAACAAACAAACACTTTCTGCAAAACAGGCTGTGGCAGGAACAGAGGGAAAAATGGAAAAATTATGAGATGAACAGATGAGAAAATGCTTTGGTCACAGCAGTAACTGCCCCATTCACCCTGGTGGCACCCACTGTTTGCTTCTGAGGCACCACTGGCTCCTTCCCTGGAACTCGGGAGGGATGAAAACCCGGAGCACTGACAGCACTGCAGCAAAACCCAAAGAGGAGACTGAAAGTGGCCCGTGCCTGCCCTCCACACCCAGAAGGTGCCAGCAGGGAGGTCTCAGCCCCTTCCCGTGGCTCCCAAGCACAGCAGGGCTCAGGGACAGCCCTCCCAGGAAAGAGCAACTCACAGGGACACAAAGGTAGGGAACAAATACATGGAACAGGAGCTAGCTGCTTAACCCAGCCAGTCTGCAAGCAGGGAAGGCAGAACAGAAACAGGAAAGAGAAATTTGTTTATCCTTGGTGAGGGCTGCACGCTCTGAGCAGCACAACTCTGTGAAGGATGGCAAAGAAAAAAGAGCAAGGGGAAATAGCAAGTGATGATTCCCAAAACTTTCATCTTGTGTTCTTAAGCATAAACCTGAAACCTGACAATTGTAGTCCCAGCACAGCAACAGAATAATCAATGACAGTTTCTTGTTGGGCACAGTTTGGCAGTATAAAAAGGTTGTGACAACATAATAAAGTCAAGGCAAAATAATATCACCTCAATAAAATAAGTAGCATATTTTTGTGTCTCTGTAATTTCCTTTTTCTTTATAAAACTCTGATCAAAACAGATTTTCTTCCCCATATCCTTTCCACCACTGATATAAATGAAAAAAAAGAATAGAGTGACTCTCATTACAACGGATTTGAAGCATAATGAAGGATCTTGGAGGGTTGCATGTGTTCATTTTTGTCCTATAAAACCACTTAGGTGATGATTTATTGAAGTTAACTTGAAGTTTGTTGTTGGCCCAGTGCTGAGGGGTCAGCAGTGCCAGGAGAATCCACACTTGTGCATGTATTGTTTGTATTTTTATTTTAACTCTGTTGCTCCAAAATGCATCTGTAGCAACACAGGCCTCATGGAACTCACTAAACTTTCTGCTGTTTCCCATTTAAAAAGCATTCCTGTTGGAGCTCATACATGATAGATGAGCTTTGAATGTTTTCACATCGTTTGAATGGTAATGGTTTCAGCACTGGAAATTTTTTATCCAGAGAAAAGTTCATGAACACACACAAATATTCATGATCTCACCGTGGTCAAGTGATCCTGCTTAGAGCTGAATAAAAACATATACAGACATCTAACACAGGGCTGGAGCAAAGAAATTCCAGCCTTAAAAGTAGCAAGTTAAGCATTTCCAAAAAATATGCCAAAATGTTCCAAAACCATGATGACATTTTCAGTGTGATGTATTTAGAGATGTAATAGATAATAATACTAAATAAACAAAGAGGAATAATGTATAAAGGAAAGATTCAAGCTTGCAGAGACAAGCACATACCTTCATCCAAGTGGTTGGACTATATGTGTAAACAGCTGAATTTTGGATTTTATTTAACAAGACAGTTTTGGCAAAGATTTTAATGCATCACCTAAATGTTCTAATCAATTTCAGTGTATAAATTAAGTCTCACTCAAGTTTATGCTAACCTAACAGGTTATTTTGTAATATATAATATTTTGTAATATATAATTTTGTAATGCTTTCTAATAACACGTCACATAAAACTTCATGGATAATCCTTATTTACAGTGATTTTCTGTGAAGTATTAAAGTATATTAAAGATTACCCAACATAATAATAATAATAATAATAATAATAATAATAATAATAATAATAATGATGATAGGGAGATTGTCAACTACTTCTTTCTAACTGATAGTGGAAAAAGAAAAGAAAAAACCTACAGATCATTCCAGAGCATCCTGTATTGAAATTATGCTGTCAGTTCAGTGTGTCCTCCAAACAAAGCCTCATACAAGAGTTTTCCTTAGGACTTCTAGCAAGGCCACTTGGAGGTTGTGTAAAGTTGCACCCCAATACTGAGAGGCCTTGATCTTTCCATCTTGCACATATTTAACCCTGTGATTGTGCTCACTTCAGAGAGGCTTGCCATGGAAAAACTGTGAGGGAATTGTAAGGAAAAACTGTATACTTTTCACAGTAAATTTGCTATCATTCTGATGAAAAAAATTCTCCACTTGAAAGAGCTCAACAGCAACAATTTGGGTTTTTATTTTGCTTATAAAAATACAGGCAACAGTCTGCATGGGCACTTTATAGCCTCCTTGAAACCTAAATCTCCTAAAGCTATGAATGAATTCCTTCCAAAAGAAAGATGGGTCTCTCCAGACATTCTTAGAATTCCCCCTGATCATTACTGAACAGAGGGACTATTCACGGTGATCTTATCACTTACTCCCACATATTACATACAGGCCAAGGTCTGCTCCAGTGCAGGCAGGTGGAATGCAAGTGATTTCATGTGGCCTCATGGCCCTGGTTACAGAGCTGCTGGAATGAGCTCAGGGAGAGCACACGAAATAATTGACTGCACTGCTGTGCCTTGAGAGCTCGACAAAGCCAGCTGCATTGTCTGCTCGTTTCAAGCCAACCAAATCTCCCTCGGATCTCCTACAGACACCAAAAATTAGGAATACAGCGCAAGAAATCGATGAATTCGTATTTGTCACTGTTTGCAGCAGATGGATGGTGAGGGCTTAGAAAGCACAGCTGAGCTGCAGAATCACAACCAGCTTTTTAGGACTGACCTCTGAGCTTCCAGGGGACGTGCTGAGCTGCCCAGCAGGAAATAGTTAATATTGTTCACTCTCTGCTTTCCCCAGACTCCACAACACTCCAATGGCAACTTGCATTCCTGCTTTTTCCAGCCTGAAATTTCTCCCAAGGATACCATTGTTTTTTTGACGAATAGTCCTTATGAATCAGGCAATGAGTATGATTTTGAAATTGATGTGAATTCTATCACCAGCTTGGGAAGAACTAGGATTTAATCCAAAGACTGTAACCATATGCTGTTTAACATTATCTGCAAGGTAAACTGTGATGTGAAATACAGCCTGACTGCTGAAAGAACCAGAAGATTGTCTAGAAGCTTCCTGGTTCACCAGATTTCCTAAATTTGTCTGCTATAAACTCCAGCTCAGTTTTTGTCAGTTCCCTAAAAAAGAACATTTTTATTTGAAAAACCATAAAATTAAAAGGCATTAAAGTCCAGTAAGTTGTTTCACCATGCAAAAGCAGGAACATTCCTATGTATAAATTTTCCCCAGCAGTGTGTCTGGGTGATGTCAGGATGCCAAAATGATTGACTTGATGAAGTCTGGAAACAAGAGTGACAAGAAATTATACAAAGAACAGATTTTTGTCACTTTAAAGACAGAGCTTGTTGGCTGAAAGCATCTGATCATGAACATACTGACCCAGCTGCAAAGAGGCAGCGACTCTCCTTCCTACAGTGGGGAGAGGAAAGGTGCTTTTAAGGAGCTTTGGAAGAGGAGAAAGGGAATTACCCCCAGGACTAGGGCTGAGAATCCCACACCAGACATCCAGGGCTTCCTGGTCAGCACAGACCTCACCCAGGCAGCTGAGACTGCCAGTGGGATTAGGCTCAGCAGCAGATTTAATCCCAGAGCTATCCCTGGCTGCTCAGTGGAGCCTGCCTGGATTTACACACTCCATGGGATAGCCTTCCCTACACCACACACCATTTCATTTCATTTACACACTTGATTTAGAGTGGAAGTTCCCCACTCTTGGGATACCTCTCCCCATTCACACAAATCTCTGGGGTTTGCTTCCAGGAAATTTTCAACAAGGAACTTTGAAGAGGGGATGCTTTACCAGATTTTGTTGCAGGTACGTGCTTTGGATGTAAAGTTTCTGTTCTTGACGTTTATTAAAAGGTTCTTCAACACCTCATAACTTTTCTGCAGGTATCTGAACCACTCTGCTCATCCTAAGAGGACTGTGAGCCACTGGAACAAGTAGCTGTGGATGCCCAATCCCTGGAAGTGTTGAAGAGCAGGTTGCATTGAGCTCTGATAAACCTGGTCTAGTGGAAGGTTTCCCTGCCCATGGCAGGGGGGCTGGAACAAGATGATCTTTAGGGTCCCTTCCCACCCAGGCCACTCCATGATTCATTTAACTCCATAGGTCTAAGTTTGAAAAAAAAATTAAAGGAAAAAAAAGGTACAATTTCATTACATTTGACAGCATTTCTGACAGTCTGTGCAGTTTCATGGCTTTTTTTTCAGCAGTGAAGAGTAAGAATTTACAGAAAACAAGCCTCTTCAATCCTTCAGTATTCCAATTTCCTACACTGTAGTAGGCTGTGGCATAAGTCTGTGGCAAAGAAAGCCAACAAACCCTCTGCCAAGAAGTCAGAACCTGTTACGTGCATAATCAATTAAAAAGATAATGCAAGCTATTATCTGACAGATAAGAGATCCCCCCAGTGCACTTTTGAATTAAAACAGTGCTTTATGTGAATCACTGTGTGTTGGGCCAGTTTTGCCTCTATTTGTGTTTGTGTACCCATCTTGCTTGCAGTGCTACCAAACAGAACTGAATAAACAAATGGTTCACAACTGATGAACACGACTCAACTGGTAAATGGTTTATTTCATTTATGTTTCCAAAGGAAAATGTCTCACACGTGCCCCAGCTGCATTAACCATAATTTAACATGAATCATGCAGGCAGCCCCTAAGCCAATGAACCAAGATCATGATTTAACCCTTCTCCCTTAATTAAAGGCTGTTAATTCAGGAGGCTATCACTGATTTAGAATCTGATGGATTTCAAATAAAACAATAACAGTCCCATCATTATAGCTTCACTCTATCCAGTTGCTGGTTGATTTTTATCATTTTGTTACATTTTTTTTTCCAATGTCTTGTGCTGTTCCTGCATGCTACTGTGTGAGTGGAAGAAAATTCCACTGTCTGTCACTCCCAAAAATGTTCTCCAGTTAAAAATAAATCAGACAAATAAATAACAAAAATAAAAGTGACCAAGAGTGCAGCTTCACACAGTGAAACTGCCCATAAAAGATGTGCTGACAGGTCCTAAGTGACTGAATGCAGAAAGGAGACCTTACAAATAATGTTAATTACTGTGAAGGTAACGATCTGTACTTCACTTGGAGTTTTCTGCCGTGTTTCAATTTCAGCACATTAATGCTAGTCCAGGAGCACTGGAAGCAACCTTATAACCTTTGAGATAGCTCAGATATTCCAAAGGATGCAAAAAGAGTCTGACAACAAGGAAAGTGTCATAAATGTGAAAATACTTCCTCAAAGAAGGGAAATACCCCTTTGCTGCTTTCATTTCTCAAATATAGTTTTCCCACCCTGAGGCCCAACCTGCAGTGGAAGATTGATTTACCTTAGCTCTATCAGTTTTGCATCATTGATATACAAAGAACATATCCTGTTGCAGAGCAGATAAAACAATTTTTACTAAGATGGCTGCTTTCACCCTTGGGCTTGTACTGGTTCAATTGCATCAGCCAGTAATATAAATAAATAAATAAATGTGCTACAATGTTAACTGGCAAAATCAGAATCAATGTGTAGCCATGATATTATGAAAATCCTTTGCTGGGATTTTTCCTCTCCTGAGAAGCTGAGGAGCCTCAGGAGAGAAATGTAAACAATTACTATCTGCTGCTGTGGAATGCAACAGGTGCATCCATGATTGGTCCATGTGGATTGTTTTCCATTGATGACCAGTCACACCAACCTGTGCCAAGGCTGTGAGCAGTCACAGGATTTTTGTTATTCTATTCTGTTTTGTTCTTGTTGTAGCCTTCTGATCTCTCTGTTCTTTAGTATAGTTTTAATGTAGTATTTAATATAATATCTAACATAATAAATCAGCCTTCTGAAATGGAGTCAAGCCTCGTGTCTCCATACACGGAGAGGAATCATCAACATCAACGCACTTGGAATTCAGGTTGGAGTTGACTCCTAACTATCAAAATCTACATAAACGAAATCTGAAAGAATATTTCTTACCCAAACAAGTCTTGAGTGGCACAAAGCACTGTATTGAAGCATTAATTGTATGAATCAGTGCTTGGCCAAGCGCAGGTTGGCTCGTTGGCTCGCCCCGGTGCAGAGGTGGTGATGGGGGATGGCAAGGGCAGGGCTCTGGTGGTGCTGCTCTCCCTGGGGACAGCAGCTGTGATGCTGGGGACACAGCTGGCACTGCTGGGCACTGCACACCCACTAAGGCAGAGGCCTTGTCCTGAGCAGAGAGGAAGAGGAAGAAGAGAACTCCACTGCTGCTGGCCCCCAGAGCAGCGCCTCACCGAGGAACTCCGGCTGTGCATCCCTGCCGTGCCAGCCCTGCTCCACCCCTGGACACAGAGGGCATTCCTCATCCTCATCCATGCCATCCTGCCTCCTGGCATGCTGCCAGCCCTGGGAAATGACTGCAAGCACCTGCCATTCCAGCACGCTAACCCTCTCCCTCTCTACATCTCTCCACTCATTTTTAGGCAAGCCAACAGTGCTTTAACCAGGCACAGTCTCTGCACTTCAGACGGGCTAAGCCATGCCTAAAATCTGCAGGCAAAGTGCTAAATTCGAGACAGATAAACAAGTGATAAATACTGCCACAGATCACAGCACGATGTGAATAAATACCTGTGTGTGCATCATCACAACATCATGGTGACACTGGACTGTCACTGCCTGTTGCTCCTGAACGCCACCTAACCTAGAAACCAAATTATCCACTGCTGCCTCTGCAGTTGTTTTCCACTTTGCTGATCCAAGGGGGAAAAAAAATAGAAGAGAAAACATCCAGCCAAAACATGACAAAGATAAGTTACTTGCCTTCTAATTTTGCCAAAATCTTCTAGGAAATGAAATCAGAATTCCCTGGTGCTGCATTGCAAACGGAAATGCCACGCTCCAAGAGCACTAAATGAATGTTGCACTGCAGCTGAGCAGGACAATAAAAGCATTGTGACAAACAGTCTCAGTGCCCCACCACACAGACTCTTTTCCAGTTATCCTTAAAAGCAGAGACAAGCCACAAGGAATAATAATATTAATTCTGCTTGACATACATTTCCTACCAGACAACAGACTACTGTGGAAGAACGCCTGGTGACAGATTTTATAGACAAACACAAACCAGCCCTGCCCAGCAGACCACCCAGATCATTGAACACGAGCCCTTCTGGAAGTAAAATGAATACGGTTTAAATTCTGGACAGTGAATAATCCTAATCCCAGCCATCACATAATGGGCCTAATCTATAAAATTCTGTTTGTCTAGGGCAGGAGCTGGGCCTTGTGCTGATATCAGTGGAAGAACAAGAATCACTGTGAGCTCACTGATGCACAGACACTCAGTACTCATCCTCGTGCACTGTGGAGCAGGGGGGCTGCACCCACCACTGCTGTTCCTTGCTCTTTTTTTGCTGTGATTACCCAGCAGTGGCAGCAGACCCCTGGTACAGCACCAGGCACAGCTTCCTCCACACACCAGGCATGCTGCCACCCCGGCTCTGATGCAGGTCCAGTCACCCCTGTGCTCATCACAGAGATGGAGTAAGCAAAATGGCCTTAAAAGTCAGCAGCAGCTCCACCTCTCCCTCTGGCAGCAGCAGGACTGGAATATGCCAAATGCAGAAAAAGAAAATCCACAGGAAGTGGCAGTAAACTTGATGAATTTTTAACTTGTTGATGGTTTGTTTTTTTTTGTCTTCGAGAAATAGACAATAATTTCAAAACAATTCTAAGTTTACAGCAGAAGTGGGAAACTATCTGCAAACACAGTCTAATAAATTTTTCTCCTTATGTGGATATATCCAGGAGCAATGCACACATTCCCAAATCTCAAGATTCCTAACACAATAAGGCATGAGCACTCAGAAGAATATCCCAGTACAAGAAAATAAACATCTCTTTTTACTAATCTTAAAATATCATATCCACGAATGATGCTTTTTAGGGATGGAACTCAGAGAAAAGCTTCTTACAATGCATTTAGTTTTATATTTATGAGAATTAATTCTGTAAAGCTCAGCTGATAAGCTCCTGTTAATTATAATGCTTTCTGTGCATGCCTTTCATCTGAGGTTCTGGAAGCACACAGAAAATCTTAATTAGGTCTCAAAACACTACTGAGAGGAAGGCAAAGTCTCCTTGCACTGAAGACAAGGTACAGACAGCTGATGTGATTTGCCAGGGGTCACCAGAGCGCTCTGGTGCCGAAGGGCACAGGGCAGGCAGCAGCAGAGCAGTTCCCTGCCACAGCCAGCCAGGTGACACCCGAGAGCCCCCACACCCCTGGCTCCTGTCCCACACCGAGGCTCTGCACACACACTGCACAGCAGTGCTCCTGTCCCGCACCGAGGGTCTGCACACCCACTGCACAGCATCCCTGGCTCCTGTCCTTGCCCTGAGGGTCTGCACACCCACTGCACAGCATCCCTGGCTCCTGTCCTTGCCCTGAGGGTCTGCACACCCACTGCACAGCATCCCTGGCTCCTGTCCTTGCCCTGAGGGTCTGCACACCCACTGCACAGCATCCCTGGCTCCTGTCCTTGCCCTGAGGGTCTGCACACCCACTGCACAGCATCCCTGGCTCCTGTCCTTGCCCTGAGGGTCTGCACACCCACTGCACAGCATCCCTGGCTCCTGTCCTTGCCCTGAGGGTCTGCACACCCACTGCACAGCATCCCTGGCTCCTGTCCTTGCCCTGAGGGTCTGCACACCCACTGCACAGCATCCCTGGCTCCTGTCCTTGCCCTGAGGGTCTGCACACCCACTGCACAGCATCCCTGGCTCCTGTCCTTGCCCTGAGGGTCTGCACACCCACTGCACAGCATCCCTGGCTCCTGTCCTTGCCCTGAGGGTCTGCACACCCACTGCACAGCATCCCTGGCTCCTGTCCTTGCCCTGAGGGTCTGCACACCCACTGCACAGCATCCCTGGCTCCTGTCCTTGCCCTGAGGGTCTGCACACCCACTGCACAGCATCCCTGGCTCCTGTCCTTGCCCTGAGGGTCTGCACACCCACTGCACAGCATCCCTGGCTCCTGTCCTTGCCCTGAGGGTCTGCACACCCACTGCACAGCATCCCTGGCTCCTGTCCTTGCCCTGAGGGTCTGCACACCCACTGCACAGCATCCCTGGCTCCTGTCCTTGCCCTGAGGGTCTGCACACCCACTGCACAGCATCCCTGGCTCCTGTCCTTGCCCTGAGGGTCTGCACACCCACTGCACAGCATCCCTGGCTCCTGTCCTTGCCCTGAGGGTCTGCACACCCACTGCACAGCATCCCTGGCTCCTGTCCTTGCCCTGAGGGTCTGCACACCCACTGCACAGCATCCCTGGCTCCTGTCCTTGCCCTGAGGGTCTGCACACCCACTGCACAGCATCCCTGGCTCCTGTCCTTGCCCTGAGGGTCTGCACACCCACTGCACAGCATCCCTGGCTCCTGTCCTTGCCCTGAGGGTCTGCACACCCACTGCACAGCATCCCTGGCTCCTGTCCTTGCCCTGAGGGTCTGCACACCCACTGCACAGCATCCCTGGCTCCTGTCCTTGCCCTGAGGGTCTGCACACCCACTGCACAGCATCCCTGGCTCCTGTCCTTGCCCTGAGGGTCTGCACACCCACTGCACAGCATCCCTGGCTCCTGTCCTTGCCCTGAGGGTCTGCACACCCACTGCACAGCATCCCTGGCTCCTGTCCTTGCCCTGAGGGTCTGCACACCCACTGCACAGCATCCCTGGCTCCTGTCCTTGCCCTGAGGGTCTGCACACCCACTGCACAGCATCCCTGGCTCCTGTCCTTGCCCTGAGGGTCTGCACACCCACTGCACAGCATCCCTGGCTCCTGTCCTTGCCCTGAGGGTCTGCACACCCACTGCACAGCATCCCTGGCTCCTGTCCTTGCCCTGAGGGTCTGCACACCCACTGCACAGCATCCCTGGCTCCTGTCCTTGCCCTGAGGGTCTGCACACCCACTGCACAGCATCCCTGGCTCCTGTCCTTGCCCCTAGGGTCTGCACACACACTGCACAGCAGCCCGCTCAGGCTCTGGGGTCTTTCCCATGGAAGGTGCTCCTCCAGCTTGGGGCAGCTGTGTGAATGGCTCTTCTTTAAACCCAACTGCTCCACACAGACACAACTGCTCATTAAAGCCACAGCAAACTCTGGCTGCTAGAATTAATTGTTGTGCCTGGAAGGCTGAAATATCGTATAGTATCAAAGGTTTAAAATCTCATTTTCGGCCCTGCCTGATTACTTAAACCACTTCTATAAAACTATCATGGATAAAATCTCACCTGAAGCTGATTAAATCTTTACTGATGTAATGGAAGAGTAGAAGA
Organism: Onychostruthus taczanowskii; assembly: GCF_017590055.1. NCBI lineage: Eukaryota > Metazoa > Chordata > Aves > Passeriformes > Passeridae > Onychostruthus > Onychostruthus taczanowskii. Next base: position 912,250 of record NW_024503124.1, read on the forward strand.
ACAATCGATTTACATTTTTCTCTGAATATTTATTTACCTCTACAGCAGCTTTGGGCTCTGCACTGGAGCATTTTGCTTGCCAGCTTCCCGTAACTTACGCCTAAAACTTCAATCTCCCTCTGCCAATTGTCTGCTTCAACAAATCATAAAGATTGAAATATGCTTTCATTTGCCTAAAATGAAGACAGCAATTCAATCTGAAAGGATTCATGATAGCTGCAGTACAATAGTGAGGTGAGAAGATAACTAAGTTGCAAAAGAAAAGCTCTATCTCATAAAGAACCACCAGAACTAAGGCCAAACATGACTTATTTTTTAAATTGCCAGCTAAAACATATGCAGCTTTCTACACAGACTTGTATTAATGTGTCTAACAGGACAGCAGATGAATACACACTGTGTAATCTCTGCGTGCCATAAGCAGAATCAGATCCACTCAGACACCCAAAATCTCCACTTTTCAGGGGTGCACAGCCCAAAAGCCTTGTGCTCACCTAGAGCAGGCTCAGGTGACAGCACAGCTGGGATGGAGGCTGCCCTGAAATGCTGGCATTCACCACAAGCCTGGCTGACAGCTCAGCCTCGGGGCCGAGGCTGGGGTGACAGATTGTACTCAGCCAGCTTTAACCTCCACCTAAACCAAAGCAGGTGGGGAGTAACCCCTGTCAGCGAGGCACTGCGACTGAAACCAGGGTACCCAGGATACCCCTCACTCAATAGGCTGACAGAACTTCCATTTTTGAGCAGGGAACAGACCACTAAGAAATTATTCCACCTCCTTTCATGTTTGGTCATAATTTCAGCTGTTTCTTTAATCACTCCTTGACAATACAAGATAGATTTTTATTCACTTTAGGTATCATTCTGCTGCTCCACACTAGTCATTAATTTGAAGCTCTTACGTTTGGAACCATCATTTACTGCTCAAACAGTACTTGGTGACACAGAGACACTAAAGAGTTGTCAAACAGAATGACACGCAGTTTTTAAAAGTTAGCAAAGCAGTAAAAGCTTTAAGATTAAAAAAACCCAAACAACCAGCCTTGCAAATAGTATTTGAAAGTGTAAATGTGGGCGTAGTCAGCGCTACCAGAAAAAAAAGAAAAAAGAAACCTTGAATGCAAACACACTTTTAATACAGGCCTTCAACAAGCCTGATGAGCTTCTGCTGATAAAAGGTTAAAGCAGCCCCTTTGGTACATAATAAAAGCTGAGTTAAAATGTTTCTCACACAGGCCCTATTGAGATGAAAACCAAAGCCCTGGCTCCAAACTAAACCAAATAAAACCAAGGTCACCCCAGTACTTTCACATACCAAGGGCAAGAAATCTGCAGTTGTGACACCACCATCCCTCTATTACAGAGGAAGGGCCACTGCCAGCCCCCCAAAATAAGCTGCATTCCACATTATACTCCCTTGAAATTAGTTAGGGATGTCTCCATTTACTGTTGTGCTCAGAGACAGGCACCACTGAAAAACAACCACAATGCTAAGAATATGTGAGTGTGTGTTGGCCCCAGAGGGCAGTGCAAATTGAAGGAAAAAAAGAATTCCAGTCTTCTAGCCCTCAGGCATGGGAACAGCTCTCATGAGACTATCTGGACACATAATTCAAAACTCAGTCAATGCCTGAAGAACATACAGAACACACTAATTCCCTGAGCCCACTGGCACAGCCAGCCAGAGCCCCTTGTTTACAGCTATTCAGATTGCAAGGAAGCTGAAGATGGGCTGCATTAATTTTATATCATGTCTTTTAATTAAATCTCTCTGGCTACCCAGAACCCAATTTTTTCTTCATAAGATGAGTCTTTAGTAGGTGGCTGTAAATAGAACATGGATTCATTTCCATATAAAGAGATCCAAATATACTACCCTTCACTAATGGGAAAAACCAGAAAGCCCCATGTTAGCTAACAACTCATCTTTCACAAACTTGACACATGTTTTAGCAGAAGAGGGTGTCAGTAACAGCTGGAAAAGCAACACCTTGAGAAGAACTTCTGCTCCTGCTCTGTAACCCTGGAAGTGTCCAAGGGAAAACTGAACTGGCAAAACAGAACCTAAGGGAAGAGTTTGGGGGCTTGGGAGTTTTGTTGTTGTTTTTACAGGGGACTTCAAGCTTCATGGTTTCTCTTCATCACTGCAATAACAGGGTTTTGTCTCAGGTCTTCATGTCCAATTCAAGTTGTACATTGGACTTGTATCTCTCAAAAAGTTATGCACACCCTGGGTCATGTTAGGCAGCAAATCCAGGGGCTTGTCTGTGCTCAGGTTACTCCTTCTGTCACATGCAAGTTATCACCATTCCTAATATATTGCTCATACTCATTTTCTTTAGTAAGAATGGATTTTAGCAGTGAAGTGCAAAAGCACAAATGCCATTGGCCTTAGAAGGCAAACTATTCACCTTTCATAACACATTCAAGTTACCATTTAAACTAAAAAAGCAGAAAGCTTTAAACATACTAGTTTCAAAAAGTATTCTCCACAACAAAAAAGGGAAGGCTGGTTTCATTTCCAGGCATTGCCTGTTAATGGTTTGAGAACTAAATACCTATTGTGAAATTCTAGCAACTACGTGACTCAATTGTTAAAATGATTGCAACACCATTCAATAATTTGATTGTCTGTAGTGAGAACTGTTCCATATGTAAAAGTCCTGAAAAAATGGGACTTGTTTGACTAGAAACCAGGATGCTTCCTAAAATCTCACCAATTACTTATGAGGGAAGAGCCAAGAATTAAGAAATTCTGACAAATCTCATGTCTCAACTTCTAAACCCCAAGACGTAGAAAAATTATAATTCTGGTGCCAAGCCATTTCAGGAGGAACACAAGAAAAAACAATGCTTGGGTTTTATTCTCATATAGTATCAGGGAAAAAATGCAGTATTAATTAATTTTTTTAAGTAACAAATTTTTTTAACAGGCAACCGAGCAACAGCCAGGTAAGTTAAAATATCTTGTGTGAGGAATCAGTAGAAGCAGGTAACTCCTGCAGAGCATGAACTGTGTGTGTAACACCACTAGGACTCCTAGCGTGCCTCTGAGTGTTCAGCAGCAGCTCTGGGGGACAAAGGGCTGCACATCCCCTGTGTCTGGCCAATATGATAGTCCTTGCACCAATGACTTGAAACACTTCAAGAATTTTAGCCCTTCATGAAAAGCAAACCCACTCACTCGAGAGGAAAAATAAAAAAGAAAAAAAGATGAAGAGAAAGGATTGAAACCAGTTTGCAATCTGATACTTCCAGTGCTCATTTAAGAAAAGGTAATTTTCATCATTATCAAAAAAAGCTTTGGCAAAATCTGGTAGGTAAGCCTTCTTAGAGTGGTACATTGATAATTTTCAGTGAAGGCTGTTCCTGACTTTTCCATACACAAAATGCAATAGGGAATCACAAAGACCATCTTGCCCCCTGTGAGATCCTCTAGACAAGGTCTAGAGCTGCTGCTGCTCCTGCAGCCTCGTGTGACAATGGAAGCTGGCAGCTCAGCCCTCTGAAGCCACTTGCTTTCCCCCTGCAGCCAGGCTCTCTGCTCAGTGGCTGTGGAGCAGGAAAGTGGAGGTGAAGGGGAAAAGCTCCGAGGGTACACAGGGAATGGTGTGTACATGGAGGTGAAGGAGGTGGGAAGCACAAAGAGAAGGGCAGACCTCAGGGTGGAGCTCGTGCAGGGTGGGGAAGATAAAGAACGTGTAGCTGTGGGAACATGGTGCAACAATGAAAGTTAAAGAAAGTAGGGGAGACATGGCTGGTTCCAGGAGTCAGGCGATGCACAGGCAGAGCGGGAAGGGGGAAGAGCCAGTTTCCAAAATCAGCAAGGGTAAGCAACAGGCACAGTCAGGACCATGAGGATCCCAGCAGCAGAGCTGCCCATTCCCTCACCTCCACTCATCTCTGCTCTGAAACAGGAAACCTGCTCTGTAAAGCAAGCTGTCATCTCAGAAGAGAGGGACATGATTCACTGGAGCACGGCAGTGCGCAGCTGAGCAGAGCCATTCCAGACACAAAACCTCCTACTGCTCCCAGCTTTACACCCTGCCCAGCAGAGGGGAGGCTTACCTGACAGAAGCATCACAACAAGGACCAGGCATGGGGCAGCACTACCAAAGCAAGGGTGAGTATGAGCCTTCCCTTACACTTCCAGCCACATGGGAATTGCCCTGCCCAACTCTTCCTATCTTCACTCTGCATGGCAGAGCAAGCAATCCAGGTTACATCCCTGTTTCTACCAGCAAGCTGTCACAGCTTCCAGGAAAGCCCTTGATCTCTTATTGTGTCCGTGTTACCCCATTAGCATTTTGTTATTACACACTCCAATGCACTTTCTGTCTTTCTCTGCCACTCATCTTTTTCACTCTTCACTCCTCAAAACAACAATATTGATCACACTACCTTCCAAAGTTAATAAATTGCTGGAAATCAGCAGCCAGCACTAACAGAGCTAAATTCACTTTCTCTTTGCATAGTTTCCTTACTCACTCTTTTCTAACTTTGACACAGATTATTAATAGGGCTGCTTTAAAGTTTTCCACTCAAAACTGAGATTTTATGGAAAACATGCATTCGATTACATTAAATTTTGCCTGACGCCCATTCTCTTCAGTGATTCAGTTTTTGAGCTGTCATCATCAGGCTGATATTATCACCCCACCTTTTTTTCTGAAAGGAAAAGGAGTTGTGCTGAGCTGTAGTTTCACACATTTCTGGGTGAGGACTCTGCATCTTGTGCCCGTCTGCTTGGCACCCCAAGCCCTGCATCCATCCAGCCATGTGAAAGGTTTTCTCAAGTCTATCACCACAGCTCTTTTCCAGTCCACCCCACTGAGACACTCTGCAGAAGTGCATAAAAGTAAAATAAAATGCTATAAATTACACTAAAACAGAAACTACCAGCTTCACTAATCCTCAGGTTGTTTCCTAACAACCAAGGACAAATGCTTAACAAAATCTATCAAATGTTTTCATTTCCCAAAAAGAGCAAACCACAGATGATCCTATTGGCTTATCTCCCTCAGTGGAATTCTCAGGAGTGATGCTATTTTGGTCTCATGGATGCACTAGACTAAGAGCTGTCAGCAAACTCAGTTAAGTTAGAAGAGTTTTACACAGAAGTGTACTTTAATATACTTTAACTTATTGCTGACCACTTCAGAGATCAGGTTTTTAGGAAGGCTTTTAAAACAAGTACAAAGCCAAACAAGGATTTTGTCAATGAGTTTACTACACAGCACTTTGTTACTCAAAAAAAAAAAAAAGTCTTTCTTCCTTCCCCTCAGACCCTTTGACAGCAGATGATTTCATTCACCAGGACTTGCAAAGAAATTCAATGAGGGCAGCATTCCAGATTGCCTTCCGGACTCAACATGACATCCTCATCACCTCCAGAGGAAACGCACGCCAGAGCTGAAATTCCTACTGGAACATGTGCTCCCTCTTCACTTGGAACAATCCCACAGACCAAAGAGCCTCAGCTGCTGTGCGATACCACATGCCAAAACACAGATAAAGTCTTTGACATCATTCAACCTCCAACAGGAGGAACTCTTTACACAACCACGAGCAGAAGTTTTAAGTAGCAACATTTCTTAAAATGACACTTGACTGCTCAAAGGTCTTTCTTCTCCCGTCTTTCCCCACTGATGCTGTCTCTATATGAGCAGCAGAACACCCACTCCCAGCCCACCCCTAATGGCCAAGCTAAGAAGAAAAGGTGGCATTATAATCTTGTTCTAGTTCTTACAGGCAAAGCAGCAGCATAAAATACTGTGATCTGAGAGAAAAGGATGTGCTTACATTTTGAGTTAGTCTGGACAGTAGTAAAGAGACAGAAATTGTAACCGAATCCCTTTTGGAGACTTACAACAAAAGCAGATCGATGGAATGCCCTGCTTTTTCTCAAGGATCATCTCATACAGCAAAGATCAAATGAGATGAAAAAGTTGCTCTACAGAATAAGTATCAGCAAATTTCAAAGCACTGGAAACACAAAGTGGATTAGAACACGGCCCTATAAAAAGGAGGTCTGGGGTTTAATCTCTGATCTGACAACGCCTGGCTACCCACCCTTGAACAATACACTTATCCTTTGTGTTCCACCATCTGTAAAACAGGGGATAGTGCCATCTCATGGGACTGCTTGGAGCTTTAATTAATTACTGCTCACAAAGGACCTCAGCTTCCTCAGCTCTGAGGCACTGTTATAACTCTCATCCATAACTCCTGTAACTTGCAGCCCTTAGCAGGCAATCCCATTAAATACCAGACTATGCCATGTATGTAAAACCTGTGAGGGCACACAAGCATGCAAAAGGTTGTGCAAATGATCCAAATTATCTCAGGCTCTGTGACCAAGGAACCTCTGACTTGCCCACACAGCTAAAGTGTTCCTATCTAAATGCTCCAGTAAATCTAACAGGAATATTCTTCTGTTAAGCACTGGACAAAATTTTAAGGAGCTTTCAATACTTCTGAAAAATCCCTTGCCTAAAAATACATACAAGCAGAGGGCTCAAAATATTTTCACCTCTAGATGAAAGAGGGTAACAGCAATAAAATAACAGAAAAGTCAGTTCTCTGCAGAAGGAGCAAGTGGTTGTATAAAAAGTGCTTCTCTTTGGGGATTGCCATCCTTCCCCTCCAACAGAGGCTCCTGGTGATAGATGGGAAGGAGGTGGGGCTGCCCCCATGTTAACTCTGAGACTTGATTTTCACATGAAAATCATACAGCCCTTATTTATTCTGATTTAATAAAATAATGGCTTTATTCTGAGCTACTGCAATTACTGCATTTTACAATCTCATCTATATATTCCCTCCTAAATGACACCAATATGGACACGCAGCAGTGCACTAAAATCCTCAGTACAGAATGCTCTATCTAATAAATTCTCCCAGTTCTGACAGTCTCTGAAGTTTCAGAAAACCAAATGAGAAAGTTAGACAAAAAAACCCCGATATTATTATTCAGCATTGTATTTCAAGAGAAAGCAAAGTGCTTTGAGTTCAGCTTTTCTGTTATGAGCATAGTCTGCCTTCAACACAAAAATACAACTGAAAATGCTAGCAGTGATCATCAGCAATTCATTCCTTTCCATTTATAGTTAAATGCTGCACCCTCTCAATATGCAAATAACTGCTTTTCCACTTCAAATCTTGAATGCTAAAGACTGAAAAATCAGTTTTTTAAATTGCTTTCAAGAAACCAGTGAGATTTACCAAAATTATTGAGGATTCTTATTGGTTTCACTTTGCTCACAGGAATGTGATGATCAATGTACTCTAAGACAAAGCTTCTTGCTGCAAAGCAAAGTTTTCATCCATTCTTGTCAGAGGAGCAAGGGAAAATCCTGTGTCCACAGCAGGCTGTAGATGTAGGCATGGAAAGACCATAAACACCTGTACCATATTCTCATGGGAGTCAGGAGGCTGTGAGATTACCAGCAGATCACCTGTACCTGGGCATTACTGAGCCATTTACCACGGAGGGATGAACAACAGGAACGACGTTTCACTGTCACACAACAGGGTTTGCACAGGTCTAATGCTAATCCGGGAAAACAAATCAGAGTTTATTAGCTCACCAACAGGCTGGCCCACTCCTCCTATCCAGCTGGGGTGTTACATCTGGAGAAGTGGCCAATTAGGTGGGTAAACAGCGAGGTGGTTGGGCTCAGCAGTTCCCAGAAAAGACCAAGGGTCCTTCCTGGCAGCAAACAGCGAGCAGAGCACGAGCCAGCAGCGTGCTCTGGCAGGAGGGAGCAGCAGCCTGGCCTCAGCTGAAGGGCAGGGCAGGGGTTTCACCTGCTCCTGCTCAGTGCTTGTGAGGCCACACCTGGGACAGCACTCAGGAGGGCTTGGAGCAGCTGCAGCAAGCCCAGCACAAGCCCTGAGCCTGGCAGGGATGACAGCATTTCCCTGTGGAGCAGGGCCCTTCAGAAAGGGTGGCCTGGGGGGACGCCCGCTGCAGCTCCAGCAGCACCCATGGGGCCTTAGAGAACATGGACCAGGCTCCTCACAGGGAGCAAGGTGGTAGGGGGAGCTGAAAACACACAGCCTTCAGTTCTCTGCTCCCGTGCCAGTGTGGCACTCCAAAAACATGGAGGCAAGCTGCAGGAGGGCGAGGAGGAGGGGATGGAGATCAGGGAAGATGGGCTGTGCATCCTGAACACAGAGCAGCACCCAGCGAGGAGGAGGGGATGGAGACCATGGAAGATGGGCTGTGCATCCTGAACACAGAGCAGCACCCAGCGAGGAGGAGGGGATGGAGATCAGGGAAGATGGGCTGTGCATCCTGAACACAGAGCAGCACCCAGCGAGTGGGGCAGAGCGAGGAGGATGGGATGGAGATCAGGGAAGATGGGCTGTGCATCCTGAACACAGAGCAGCACCCAGCGAGGAGGAGGGGATGGAGATCACAGAAGATGGGCTGTGCATCCTGAACACAGAGCAGCACCCAGAGAGTGGGGCAGAGCAGAGCACACTGCTCCCACCCAGCTGAGGCTGAAAGGCTTCAGCAGAGGCACCACAATAAGCTGGCAGCTGCCTGTGGAGCAGCAGGATGGAGGGAAAAGAAAGCTTCCTTCAGTATCAGCACAGTGTGAGAGGATTAACATTCGTGCCATCTTCTATTTATGACAGTTTTATATAATAAAAAGAAGGTATTAATTTTTGGGACTTAAAATAAAATTTAATCTGCAAAGGTCAATAAGCAGTGCCTGATTACAAACTATATAAAGGCCAAAGAGACTATTGTGTCATTGCTGAGACTCGGTTCTCATTCTGTAACCTTTAGAATGACTTTCTGTTCAATCTGAGTAATCACGACCTTTCTCATCAGAAAACTGAGATCAAATTCTTAATCCATTAGGAACATGACAGAGACCTCTCTCCCCTTCATTGTTACAGTGTTTATGTAGGCCACAGACGAGTGAATAGTCTCAGATGATATTTTGATGTTTGAAGATAAAGACCAAATGGATATTTTTGCAGACACTGTCACTGGGGAACAAAGCTCTGTTAGTATGGTTTGCAGTTAAAGTTTTATCTGCTTGTCTGGAAAAAAACAAATCAAATAGAGACTTGTCCAGCTACTCTAGAATTAAAGTGAATTCCTACTATTCACATTTGTTAATTTATAAGCCACAAGGTGTTAATTTATATAACATTGAACAAAATTCTGTAACAGATCACACACTGCATCACCCCAAGATAAGGAACTTTTTTTAGTGCACTTGACAATTTTAAGAGCAACTACTTGAACCAAAACAACACCACAAGGGAAAAATGATTCCGTGCAAATCCTGGACAACAGCACGTATGGTAAGTGTAAAAATGAAGAAGCACAAATCCCCTGAAGTGCAGAGCTACGTGCACAGAGAGGCTGAGAGGAGGAAGAGGGCTTTAGCACAGCAGGAACGTCCCCCAGCCCAGCTCTGTGGCCCAGCTGAGTTTTCTGGCTGGCTGCTGCCCAAGGCACGGTGTCACACCTGCCGAGGACACTCATCATCCTAGGGGATTCGTCTGAGACAAGGCACACGAATCATCCCCCCAGAGATGCCCCCTCCTCTCCTGTGACTTCACCAGCAAAACAACAGCTTCAACAGATGACTTGTTTCAGGCAGCCAGAGGCAGGCACCATAAATCCAACCTGTGGAGCTAGACAGCACTGCCTCCTACAACTGCATCCACACTTCTCCGGGCACATCAACATTGCTATTTATGTGCCCTTTCTTCTGGGTGGCAACGTGATACTGCATTTCTGCTTAACTCAAGCACCAGCCAGCTTCTGCTTTTATGACACCTTCTGCAAACATTTCTCTCCCATTTCTCTCTCGCAGCTCCTGATGTTTTTTAGGGTTCCTTTGGGTTTTAAAATTGTGGAAACCTTGTTTAGAATATGCTCCTTGAACTGAAAGGATTCTTAAAAGCATCTAGAATCATCCACTGCATTGTAAGTTTACTTATGAAATTAAAAACTTCAGCATCCAGAAAAGAAATGTGAGCTTTCCTTTATGCATGTTAATTAACTTGTTCTAGCAACATTCCACCTCATTTCCCCAATGTAATAAATTATCAAATCATCAGAAATACTGCATTTTACTGGAAGGCAAATACAATACAAAATACAATCAGTGCAGCAACGAGTATTTGAGAATGTCACTAATCATAAAAAGCTTAGTATCAGTCACAGCTCTTTTCCAAGTAGTACAAAAATGTGGGGAGAGAAACACAGAAGGCTCGGGAGAGTGGAGGATTAGGGCTTTCTTTAACCTCTTACGATTATGTTCCCTAAATGTACTATTCTTCAATTCAACCAAGAGTAGAGATGACATGACAATTTCTAAAGTCCATGAAAATAAAACCAGCAAACAGTGTAAGGTCTTGAATTACTTCAGAATCACCGTCTAAGTTAACTACAGAAATTAACTCATGTGGAACATTTTATGTCTAGAAGTGATCAGAACACTGGCAGCTGTTGTTACCCAGTGAATACCAGGAAAATGTAATTACACGAGAGCACAGCAAGAATAAATATCTTCCCTCAGAAGCAGGAAAAGGGAAAAGAACAGACGCATGTTTGGTGAAAACTAGAAATTTTGCCTAAGTTTATGGCATCTGACAATATGGGCTAACTTTTTTTTTGCTTTAAGGGGAGGGAGAAATGTACAGACTTTAAAGAATATTTCCTTAGTAAGCAAATACTTTAAAATAATATTATCATTACTGTTTTAAACCAAGAAGGCTGTAATTTTGCATTTCATTAACCAATGTGACTTAATATATTCCTTAATAAGCAAATACTTTATAATAATATTAATGTTATCATTATTGTTTTAAACCAAGAAGGCTGTAATTTTGCATTTCATTAACCAATGTGACTGACCCTAAAAAGGCTGTTAAGCAGTTTAGGTGTAAGAAGTGACCTACTCGGGTATTGCAGCAGCCTGGTGCAAGCACCCAAGGACTTGCAACAATATTAGATGTAAATAAGAGCACAATTCATTGCTCTCAAGCTACTACCTGCCTGGTCACACAGCATTTCCTCAAGCATTGCTGCCATTAAACATGTACAAAACAGCTGAAGCAACCTTCCTTTTCACTGGGCTGAAGCTCTCCAGGAAAGTATTTCAAAAATGCCTTCTGCTGGCCCCACTGCACAGCTGCTGTCCTGACACCAAGGGCAGCTCCATGAACCCAAGGCAGGTTTGCCTGGGCTTTGCACAGAGCTTCCTTCTCATGAGCAGGCACAGAGTCAGAGTGCATGGGCAGGACCTGGCAAGGGCTGATCTTCACAGCTGTGTTGGTAATCATGCCAAACGAGCCCCTGCTCTTTAAAACAAACAAACAAACAAACAAAAAGGCTGAGTTCAGAACCGAGTGAGAAATTCCCTTGGTGGATTTTCATCTCTGTTTTGGGGGAGCTGGCAGGAACTACTGATTTTAGCAGTTACTCTAATTTTGCGGCAGATATTCCAATCTGTACTCCAGACGTAGCTGATCTCTCTAAAGGAAAGGCAGCATTTGAAGGGAAGGAACAGAAGGAGGTGGCTTTGTTTACTGTGCTCTGCACAACTTCAGCCCTCTCCTGGAGCCTCCCTCCCATCCAGGGGAGCACAAAGGTCACACAAGGTACGTTCTGCAGCTCTCAGTCAACTTCCTCAGCAGAGCCTGGGCTCAGTGAATCACTGAGAAGGAACAGCTGAGTGACCCGAGCCACAGAACAAACACTCCCTGCCTCTGGAAAAGCCTTTTGTCAGGAGCTCTGGGAGCTCCTCAGCAAAGGCTGTGCCAGCTCTTCCTCCTCTGCCATGGCAATGACCACTTGATGACTGCAATTACAGTTCACGTTTCTGATTCTTACTGATATGAACGATGGGATATCAGTTTGTCATTGAATTTCCACCTTCGTGTAGCATTATTTTTAAAAGATAAGGCAGAATTTAAATTCTAAAGATCAAAATTTAAAAAACAAAGCGAAACAAAACCAAACCATCCCTTCACAGCAGGAAAGGGAGGGGTAAAGAAAAACAATCCATCTTATATTGCACTTTACATTAAACAGCAAAATACACAGACTCACTGGAGTAAAGGTGAGAGAAAATGGAAGCTGCAGTAGTTCTTTTAAAAGGTTTAACTTAAAAGCTTTTTCAGAGCTTTCTACTTTATAATTTAGCTCATAGTTAAAAGAACAGATGAAAATTGCTGCATTCTCCTTCATTTCCCAAATGTTCCTCATTGACTAACAGAAGGTTTATCTCTATTTTCCTAAGCACAGGCTCGTAACAAAGCCCAAAAGTGAGACTGACAACAGTTTTCCACACTGTGAGCTTATTAAATTCTGATTCAGCAAAGGCAAACACAGGAATAAATTCAGGAAAGCTGTTATTCACACTGCCATTAATGAAAACAGTCCCACAAATAACACTGCTTGACATTTAACAAATCAAATCCTCTCCCTGTAAAATCATCCATTGAACAAAACATATTTAAAGGCCTACTTTAAAACCTCTGAGGGGAATGAAATACTTTAGGTTTTGATGTTAGCGAGATTAATTAGTATTTATTTCTTTTAAAAAACAATGAACTACTGTGAACTCTAATCTGGGAAAATCAACACTTCTCCCAAAGAGCTGAAAATGAAACATTCATCAACTTGAGCTGAAGTAACTCCACTATTGAAGAGATGTATTGAGAAAGATCTTTTGGTCCTCTTTTCCTACAGCCTACAAATAAAGAAGTGTAGGAATATGGCTGGGCAAGATTGAACAATGCCCTAATAAATATTCATAAAGCATTTGTGCTGCAGTACAGAGCTTACCAGGAGTGAAACTATACAGCTGCTTATACCTGTCACAAACCTTGACATCTGTTCTCTTTTAAACCTTAAATTGACAGTAGAGGTGTTTATAGTGTACATTACTATGTTTAACAAATCAAAAAGATAATCACTTACTAGCATGCTATCAGAAAGGTAATTTTTTTTTACTCAGTAAGTATGAAAAGAGCTGATGTATCCAACAGAAACATCTTAGCACAAAGAAATCTGAAGCAAATTTTAGTAAAGAAAACAAATAAATATAATGTAAAACTTATGTGGTTGTCCAATAAATATTAAGTATGTCTCAAAGATGTATATTTTCATTTTTATACAAGTTTATATGTTTAAAATTAGCATTTTTTCCTCCATAAATCTACTGCTAATCCTATTATTTGAGTCCTTAATTGAGCTGAGCAGCATGAAGCAGCATCTAAACCAGTCACTATTCATACTTATAAAACACAATTTTTCCACGAATCACCTCTGCTGAGTTCCCAAACTAAACCAGAAAACTGTATCTCATTAATGCTGGCAAACTTCCATGCCCTCCCAACTTTCCAAAATTTGAACTACTAATATGGAAAGAAAAAAAAAAGTAACACATAATAAACCAAAATTAATCTTCTGTTTTACAGTAAAAAATGTTACAGGTCATGACCAAAAAGCTATCCTTTAAAGCCTGCACTGTAATTTACTGGAACAGTGGAAAATCAAAGCTGTTCCTTACCCAGAGCCGTGTGGTAGCACCAGGAGTAAGACATTAATACTTGCTAACACCTCAAAACATCTTCCTGTGCTGGAATATGCTGCTCCCTCCCATGTCCTTTTTCTCCTCTTTCTCTAGGTTTCAACTGTGCTCATTAAAAAGAAAAAACTACTCGGAGATCATTACAAATGTATGTGCAGAATGGACAGAATTCCATCTCCTTGCGCTGAGCTATTTCCCCCTCTTCCCAAACCATCTTCTGGCACCTGGGGAAACCCACCTTTAAAAATAAAATTTCTCCCATTTCCCTCAGGTAACACATCTCTAGCCCAGCCTTTTGTTTTCCATTTGCTACCAGAAAGTTATCCCCAAACTTGATTCAGTTCTTTCCCAATTCCACACCCCAACAGAACAGGAAGGGCAAGAACACAAAGAAATAGGGCACAAAAAATGCACCACACTAAGACAGCAAGACATTGTATTTTTAGGAGCCAGTTTAATGAACCTCACCCCCCAATAAGTGGAGTCAAACTGCTTTTCTAGTAAGGAGGAATTTTCTTACATTTAGATGAAGTGTAAAAGCAATGTCATTTTCATTATGACTTTTCACGAAGCTGTATGTGACACAGACAAACATCAGAAACAAGAACACTACCAATCTGAAAGCAAGTGACAAAACAGATCCAAGAATCTTCTTTTTACTGCGCTCTCCCTATTTCTCCCTCAGCAATTCATCAAGTTTTACTATTTCGTTTTTCTATTTTTTCAAAACATACTTGTCTCTCCGAGGACTGGGTAACCTTTAAAGGGATCTCCAGCACAAGTGAAAGGGGAGCACGCCTGACTGACTACTCAAGAGAAAAAGTGGAGCTATAATTTACAGAGCACTGTCTAATGCACAAAGTAAACTGGGCAAAGACAGAAAAAATACCACTGTTTATTCTGTGGTCGCCTTCTGATAAATATAAAGGGCAAACTGGAAGCTACCAGTTGGAAGGTGACTTACAGGGTGTTAGATGTTGCTGAGGAGAAATCAGAGGTTTCATCAGTTTGGTCTGAAACATGACTGGCTCCCTAGGTTTTGCAGAAGCTGAGGAGAACCGTGGCCAGGTGGTGTCTCAGCCCATCCAGCCAGTGGGGCCGCACGTGGAATCACACCACATGTAGTGACCAGGATGCTCCTCCAAAGTCACGTGGCAATTCCTCAGAAACCAGAGTGTTTTACAGAGAAAAGCCAATGGCAGCAAGTCTTCCCTCGTGCCTGGTTTTCATGTGCCCAACAACCAATTTCCCATGGAAGCAAGGCTGCCCTGTGTCCTCCTCAAGTGCTTGCAGTGCTGCCTCAGCCCAGGACAGGCACATCCTCCAATCCCAACCTGGACTCAGCAGCTCCTCAAGGGAGAGTGCCCTCGGTCCCTGAGCATGGAGAACTCCAGCTTGAAACTATTCAAAATAAACACTGGAATTATTGCATTACATTCTCCTCAGACTACTTCTGTTCTAAAACAGAACAGCTACTTATTTTCTGCTTGGATATTTTGGTGGGTTTCTCTTTTTTGTTCCCTCTTGCCCAAAGACTGGGTTTTCCTGTATTCCAGAAAGGAGCATGCACATAACTACATGCAAGACCCCATGTGTAATTTTTATTTTAAGTTTTTATAATTTTATTTTATAAATATTTTTGAATCTGTTATTTACAGTTATGTATTCTATATACTCATAAGGATGGCTGCTGTTTGCAGGTAAAATATGCACAGAGATTATACAGGCAGATATAACAAAATGTTTTGTATATTTTTCCTTCTCCCTCCTAGAATGCAGCATTTGTAATTCATCTGGGCAACATACTACTTATTCAACTCAATGCAGTGGAGCACGAAATCAAACCAAGATGGGAATTATTTACTTTTTAGATCCTTTTTATCAATATAAAGCATGTATTTCATTGTTGAGGTTTTTCTGAGGTACAGTGACATTAGGGATTAAAAAAACCAGTGTAGCAATATATAGTCTGAACATTTTGTTGGCTTTGGTATTTTATTGGTGTAAGTATTACACTTGTGTGTGTCATGGAAGAGCTGGCATTTTTGCTTGTATCCACAAGCATAAAGGTGAATGCCAGTCCAATAGATGCATTTACTTAAAAATGAGTAAATACCAAGAACATAAAGCTTCTCTCTCACTGACTGCCTTTACTGTGCACACTGGATTAATGTGGAGCACATTTGGATGGTTGGAGATTTTAGTTTCCTTAAGCCATAAGCAAAGGAATAGCATGAGAAAGGATGTTTGGACAAAGCCTTAGTGACTGCAGCACAGCAGTCAGGTAGGAAGCAGCAAGGAGAGCAGAGCTAACAAACCAAAGTTTTACCAGACCTCCACCCTTCCCTGCCCTTCCATGTGCAGAGTGAGGTGATACACACTGCAATTAACTGAAAAAATATTTTGATTTATATTTTGAAATTTAAAAAGAAAAAGGAGAAGAGAGAAAAAAAGATTGAGTTCTAAAATGGTTCAGCTTCATTTCCTCTACCAATTTTGTTTCTTTTTGCCACCTCCTGGTTGCCTTTTTGCCCTTTCACAAAATAAAACCAGATCCAGCTTATTACAGCACAGCTGTGGAAATATTCCAGTGCACTGAGATGAAGAGCCTCCCTGAGTTCATTCTGCAGGTTTGCCTCTGGCACACTGCATGGTCTGGCAGGCTCGGAGGCTCAGGCTCTCCTTCTGAGACAATAACCTGACATTTCACTGCACTTTACTCCCTTTGATCCCAACATACAGCATTTGCCTGTATTTCTCTTCGAAAATAAGGCCTGAATAATGAATTCCTGAAAATTATGGTCAAATTATGGCTGATCTGCAATCAGCCCCTAGGAGCTACTTTGGGGTAAATAATCCCTGGTCTTTCCCTGCCCAAACACACAGATATTTGGCAGAGCTGCCATCGTGCCCTGCCCTCACTCTGCCAGCCTCTCATCTGCTCCCTGCCTTCCCTCTGGAGCACCTTCTCTTTGCCTCTGTGGCAGCTCCTGATTCCTGGCAGCTGTTTCCAAGTGATCCCTCAGCTCTGAGCTGCCTTTCCTTTGGAAGGGAGCCTGCCAGGACCTGCAGGCTAGCGGCACTGGGCTCGAGCCCTGCCGATTTCTGGTACTTGATACTCGTGCCTCAGTGCAAGGGAGAAACCATCAGTTATGTCACAACCTCTGGAAAGCCAGATCACTTCATCTTTGCTGGCAGGAATACAGCTGCAGCAGCATGAAAAGGGAAGAAAAATGTCTTTTCCCAAGGAAAGTGACTTTCCTGTATCACGCCACCCATATGCGATCTAAGCTGCCACCATTTTATTTATGTCATTTATTTGTAATAAAATGAATGTAAAAATGCTTTCATGGACAGTTCAATACCTTGGCTGGTCATGCATATACCCACAAATTCAGGCACATGTAGTTTCACTCTCTCCTACATTGTACTGCAATATCCATGGATAATGAAACACTACCAAGATAAGAAAAAAATCCATCTTTTACTTAGTATCTAGACTAAGACTACCTTAAATTGTCTTGTATTAAAACAATTACTCAAGTCATACAACCGCCCTGCTCACTGTTAGGTTTTGACATATCACAGCTCTCATTTGACAGCAAATCAAGTGCAAGCTACTTCTTTTCCCTGAAGATGTGTTGCTCAAGAGGGGATTTTATTCTGTAGTGTGTAAGTGCCCTAGAATTGATATGTATATGTTAATGGAACAGTATATAAAGTCACCTCAAAGGCAATTGGTTTAAAATTGTAAACCCCTACAGATGGGATGTAGGGTGACAAGTTAATTTAAAATTAGATATAGTGCACACCTGATAATTGAGAGAAGTGGGAGGAGGGAGAAGAAGGTTACTGCTCTATATTTGAAAAGGTGAATCCCTCCTTCATGAGGAAGGCAATCCAGAACCACACTGCAAGGACTTCCAAAGAGCTGCACAGGCTGGGGATGGGTGTTTTGGTGATTATTATTGCTGCAGACTATTTCTACCTATGGCAATTATCATTTGTGGGATGCCTCTACTGTGTGGGATGAAATACAATACCAAAGGGAAGCAAGAGAGGTTTAGCTTTCAGTTGTCAGACATGAGCACTACTTTTAGGAACAACAGCTAGAACAGAGACAATGAGCAGAAAACACAGTCACAGCAGTTTCCTATTTCAATAACAGTTCTAATTGCTGACATTCAGGTATTCACAGCCAGCTCCAGTTGTGCCAGGAGCACTGGAGGGACTCTGAAGACAAGAGCTGCCATCCTGCCCTTGGAAGCGCTCCGTCTTAAAAATTACTTGGGCAAATGCTTGTGTGTGAAATCCCTCCTGCACACAGTGTGAGCACCATGCAAGTGAGGATATAAACCAAATAAACCAAACCTGGTCGGGTACAGCAACATGCTGTGGGCCCCATTCCCAGCTCCTGAGGCTCCAGCATTTTGCCTGTTGATTTACAGGACACCCAAGTCCATTTTGACACCTGACACGAGAACTGCTACTGCAGGTGAGTGCATACACACATTCAGGCACAAACACTGAGAAAGCAAATATGCAAACTGGGCAGAACGTCTCTAGGGATGTTTCATGACTGGAAGAAAAGCAGAAACAGCAGTTCATCTCAGTTCTAAAAAAAAGAGTTGCTTGTTGTTTTCTGTGAGCTGCATGTATAGTTTTTATTGTATTTTTATATTACTCTGACTCAGCACGGCTGAAATAAAATCTAAATCAAATCTCCGTACTGCCCTTTTCCCCCTTTTACAGAAAAGTCAGCCTAAAAGCACAAGGATGTAAAAATGCTCTAGTTTGGCAAAATAAGTCACATTCCATAAAAGACCTATTATTAGCTTTGTCACTGTTCTATTTGTCTTCAATGTCTTTTCTAATAAAACCTAGAAGAATGAAGGGCAATATAACTATTTCTAAATCTCTATGTAAACAAAAAAGGAATGTGCCTGCTTATTTTTTAGTACAGAACTAAACATCACATCAATGATAAATGATTTAGGGAGCAGGCTGTGTTCATGCTGACCTTACCTGCCACTGACCAAGAATTTTCCATCCAGGCCAAACAGGGAACAACTTACACAAAGTTGATTTTTATATTATCAGACAAATTTACATTTCTTTGTAAATGTAAAGTGTACAACAAACTTTATGGCCAGCCTCCAAGAGGCTTTAGTCTTCTCCTGCATTATAAGGGAGAATTTTTAAGTGCTGCCAAATGAAGCTCTTAAGAAATCATACCTTGGAAATAGTGAAATACTGTGGAAAGCATCAGCCACTGAGTCACACTCCCTTTATGCAACAACTGACCAGCCACAGCTCCTACTGTTAGATACGCCTGCACTACACATTTTCTTCCATATTAGCCAAAGACTATTTGAAGTAGAACTTTCCAGCTTTTCTTCTTTGGTTACTAAATATCCTTCAGCTTCACATCATCCAAGGAGCCTCTGTGGAAAGAGCACATCCTATTCTTTGATGCTGCTGTAGGAGAAAGTGGAAACTGAGGGAAGAAGAAAGAGATGTTTGCATCTGTCAGCAGAGAAAAAGAGCAAAGGAAATGGTAGGAGCACCATAATAACCTCCAGGACCCTTATCCACACACAAAACTCAGATGCTGTGGACTCGAGGAAAAAACAGATCTTGGGTCACAAACACATTTATGTATATACATATATATATTTATAAATATACTTAACACCGTGTAACATCTTTCTGGCTATGATCTGCACCAAGGGTCCTTGCAGACCAGCATTTACTCCTTCCATCAAGAAGGATGCAGGAGTTTCATTTTCAGCCCTTCCTTACCTGTGATTCTCACACATATATGGGCCTACTGCGAGACAGGGGCTGGACTGAGACAGCCCACACACAGATTCCAAGCTCACCATTTTAGGTTTGACGTGTCGTGGTTTGAGTTATTTTTAAGAAACATTAATCATTAGCAGTGAAAAAATTTTAAAAATATATATTTCCTTCCTCTGCACAAAATGGTACATGCCACGGTTAGATTTTACATCATAACCACTTCTATGCTGAATATCAGCACAAAAATCAAAATAAGGGGTGTAAGATACATGGGTTTCCCTTTCACACCCTTTAGCTGGCATGGCAAATGCTGTTTCTTTGCTACTTTTCTGGGTGTGGAACATCTCTTTTAATGTCTGCAGAAACAAAACATAGTCAGACACATGTGGTGCTTTGGACTTTTGAAGGAGCTCTGTGTTTTGCTGACCTTTAATTTAGTTCTGAACACTGACTGTTGTGGCCCAACACATCTACCCCAGCGACTCCAAAAGATGTTTATCTACACACTGCTCTACCCTGTTATTCAGCAGCTCTGCAGGAAGGCTTTCACTCAGTGTCCCCTGGGAGTGGCCAGTGACATCTCCCATAATCCCAAAAGCAAATGGATAACAGCAAGGGAAAGCAAAAGGGCTGAGCAGCCACCGTGCAGCAGCAGTGGACTGCACGTGGGCAGCAACAAGAGAGAAGAATCCATTTGTGGTGGAAAGCACATCATCCAGGACAAGCCAGCAACTACTTCCAGCAGCATCAGTCCAGTGGTAACCTAGAAGTAGCTTTTAATTAGTTTTAACTTCTGCAGCCAGTAGGCACAGCTGGTGAAATCCTGGCATCCCAAACTAGGAGAGCAATGCTCCCATTCACCTTAAAGGAAGATCAGGAATTTCAGCTGTTCTCACAGTAGCAAATAAATACATTGTTAACTTCTGTAGCCCCTGCTAAAAGCAGAACAAGGTAAAAAAGAAGTGACCACATGATTTGCTTGGTTCAATGGGATGTAGAAATTCTAACCTGCTTAGCTTTGTGTTAAAACTCATTAGAGAAGCCACAGGGGAAGAATGTCTCTGTCCTTCTGCACTTGCATGGAAAGGGACAACATCTCCTCTGCCATCCAACAAGAGGACCTAAACCAACTTCCTCAATTATGGTGTTTTCTGTTACAGGGCAAATTAAGGGTTCTCTTAAACAAAAGCAAACTATAAATATTTCTTCTCATACAAGCCAAATGGAGAAGAGAACAGCAAGACTATCTGCAGCCATGCTAAATTCAAGGTAAGACCCTGAGACACATTTCTTTACATTTTTCAAGAACTGGAAATATTAATTTGGCATGTTAGAGTCACACAAACCCCCGACTCATTACCACAGCCCTGTGTTCCAACACAGTTTTTCTTTTCATGCTTGTTTGCTGATTGATAAAGAAAACTCTGCCACTTTTTGAAATTGCTGAGTACAACTGGAGTGGGAATGGCAACACTTGCCTGGCTGAAGAACTGACTGCTTGTTGAGAAGAAAGTCATCCCTGTGATTGACCAGCATCTCTTTTCTGATGCTCTGCTTTCCTACATCAGTACAAGGTATGAACGTGAGACACTCCAGCACCAAAATAAAGCATTTCCACCACAGCCTGCCACAGGAGCTGCAAGGCTTTGTGACAGACCTGATCCTACCAACAGCTGCCAACTAAGTTCATAAACTGAAGTGACCCATGGGAAAGAAAGGTCAAAAGGAAAACAAGCAAAAACACCTCCACAAAAGCACCACAATACAGATTTATACAGCTCCTTCCTTAGAGGCTGCTCATGCAAGTAGAAAAACTGGTCCCACTGATGTTAGCAGGCTATACAGCAAACTCATGATCTTTATATTTTACATCAGGGGAAGCTCAACTGATATAAAATGTTATTAGTGCCTGTGAAGTGTCCTGGCTGAAAAGCTGTCCAGGGATTAGAATAATTAAAAACTATTCAGGCTCTGCACCTTAAATCTGATTCTACTCCAATAAAACCAATTCAATTTTTTTCTTTCAACTGTGAGAAGGATTTGGCCTTAAATTACAATACTCTGATAGCTAAATTTACAGAATTAGCAATACCCTGAAAATGTAAAACCGCAGAGAGAAAAGAGAGCTCATAAAAAATAAACCTTATGGGATTGTCAATTAAGATATTTTAGCTTCCCAACTTAAAATAAATGGAAAATATGCCATATGAACCTCTGTAGATATTCAATCACTTTATTTTTATTATATTGAGACCCATAATTGTACCTGGAAGGAAGGAAAAACTGGATCACTTTGTCCCCATTGGTCTAAAAGCACAAGTACCATCAGGAGACATACCTGACTCTCTGGCAGAGTGAGCAGTGATGAGACCTGCATTAGCAAAGCTTCAGATGGAAAAAAAAAATTAGGACAGTCAGAAAAATTTCAGGGAATTTAATTGTTCACACAGCTATGGAATAAAATCCACACCATTTTGAATGTTTAATGAAACCACAGCCAAGTAAGGAGTGCAGTGCCCACCTAATCAAATATAAATACTGCCATGTACTTCACTACATATGCTGAGTAAAACTACTTTTGGACCCTAATTTTACTTTCTTTTGTGTGCCCCATGCTCAAAACTTAGAATTTGCTCTGGGAAACGTGTTTTGGACTGTACCATGCAGTCTGTAGTAGCTATGAAAAACAGAACCCTTCTGGAATCACATGTGCATGGGCTTCACCAGGTAGCTTTGACAAATTTGCCTTTATCCCTTCCTCACAGCATTTGCACAGAAATAATCTTCTAGGTAAAAACAGCTTGACTGGAGTTAATGGTGTCCCCTCACTGAACTGAGGTGTTTAAGCTGAAGAAGAGTAATTTGCCTGTGGAGAGAACTTGAGTATAAAAAACCAGCCAAGACGAAGAATCTTTGCACTCAGCATCAGGCATTCATCACAACTGACAATGGAAAAATAAAGAAATGCCAGAACAGAAAAAGCTATTCCCAGGAGGACGAAAGCAAGGCTGAAGTTTCAAGTCTACCAACAGCCTGCTCCCATCCTTCTCTTTATTTACAAGTGTGGTCCAGTGCACCAGAACGCGCTCGATACAGAAGTGTTTGTGCAAGAAAGGCCTTGCTGGCAGTGCTGCTGCTTGAAAAACTGTCCTCAAGGAACATTTCTGTAAGAGACATCTCATGAAGGCAGCCCTGCTACAGCCCTGATCGCTGCAAGCAGCAGAACAACACCTCCAGTGAAGCAGCAGCCCACCAAACCAGGGTAAGCACATTCCTAACAGCCTCCTCCTTCAGTGCCAGGCTCGTCAATATTCCCCATTTACAGCTCCTCTAAAAGGAGCAATAAACCATCTGCATCTCTGTTTAAGTAAAGCTTACAGAAAACAGGAAAAGGGACAAGAGTTTCAAGTAAAGAATGCAAGGAGAAACGTTTCTATACTTGAAAAACCCCGTGAGAAGAATGAATCTGAGCTATTTATTTCATTGCCTTTTATATTTTCCCAAAGCATGTCACAAACCCCACGTACCTGGTCCAGCCAGACCTCGAAGTGGAGCTGACACAGTGCAGCAAACATTTTGTTTACCAGAGACATTTATAATTCAATTTGCAGACATTTGCAAATGTTAGCTTTCAGACTGCTCTCCTGATGGGTTCTCTAACAACTCAGGAGATCCAGGAACGGTGGGAGTATTAGGATAATCACCCCCAGGAGTAAACCATTTCATCCAGCCTTTTAGTCAGGTTTTAGCAAAATGACAAACAGAAAAAGCACTTCAAGCAACGCAGACTCTGGCTCTAAGGAAATCTCTCTGGTGGATATGTTACACATGAAAACCCATATAATATATATTATATATATAATTCTAACTAATTACATTCTGAAGATTTGTTGTGACGTTTGGAAAACCTCTGGATGCTTTACTCCAGTCTTTGGTGTTGAGTGCAGATGTGCAGTACCCCTCGAAGGAAACTATGGATTTTCTTTTTTTTTATTTTGGCAGGTGAAAAGCAAAATTAAAATCTAGTTTGCTGTAAAATTTTCATTTTGAAGAGCTTTTTTAAAATAACTTTTAATACTTCCTGCCAAGTTATTAATTTAAATTAATTCAGCAATCTAGCAAAAGAATCAGTCTATTAGACTTTACTGCCAAATTCCAAATAAAACTTACAGATTACTCCAAATGTCAAAACATGCTACATACCTGCAACCACGGGATCATTTAAAAAAAAAAAGATACCTACTTCAGTGTGAAGAGGAACAAAATGCTTTTAAAAAGAATTCTTAACAAAAGCCCCAACAAATCCTAACTGAAACCCACCCAACATTTCAAGACCCTCAAGCAACTAAGAGAGTTCAGGTACAAACTTCCAAAGCTAGAGAGAAGGAAGATTACTTTTTTCACCTTTCTGTAAAGTGTCAAAATGTAATATTAATTCTTCCTGTTCTCAGAAAATCTAAAGAGGACTACCAAGCTATTAAACCTTCCAGTGGATCATTTGTGGTATGAGTTATTAGCATAATTGGGGGCACACTTTATTCTGACCTTTGCAAAACTTTCATTTCCCAAATGTGATAGATACAAAGTACTTTTATAATACCAATAATGATTATTTCCTATGGGAAACTGCCAATTATAAGTTGGTGAAAAATGCTATATCAGATGTACATTGAGAAAATGAACACACCTACCAACAGTCAGACTAATTAAAGCCATTCTTCAAATATTAATAAAGCTTTTCCCTTCCATGAAATACAACCTGTATATTTTAGTCCAGCTCTATCCTTGTCAGATCATTCTTTCAACAATAATAAATGTTTGATTAGTGGTTAAATACAGCATTTCTGCTGTAATTCTTTCCCTGGCAGTAAACCAACACATGTGGGAAGCTGTTTTAACATTTAACCACTTGACTTGAATTCACATTGTTTATATCAAGTCACATCAAGTGCTAACAAAAATACTCAAGATAAGGAAACAAACCTCATGTTCTGGACACAGTTCTTAAAGAAAAAAAAAAATGGCAGAGGAAAGATAAGCAGTAAACTGTCAGAGAGCCTGGGTTTGGGTTTGTGATATTGACTCCAGCACCTTCTGCTGCAGCCACCAGTACAACAGTGGCTTCAATGCCATCATCTCCTGCTCTCGTGTCACCTGCAGTCGCAGTGGCTTCAATGGCATCATCTCCTGCTCTCGTGTCACCTGCAGTCCTGTGTCACCTGCTGTCCTGTGTCACCTGCTGCCAGCCCCTGTGAGCTGCCAGGAAAAGAAGGGACAAGGAAAGCACAGCCAAGCCAAAACTGCTGATCACACTTACTGGGTAGAGGAGAGGACAACTGCCCTCCCACCAACGGACCATCACTTTCACAGCAAATTAACACAGAGGAGTATTAATAATGAAAAATCTGACTCCAGATTATATGTGACAATAGAAGAGCCTCCATGCTGATACATCAGTGATGAGCAGAGGAAAGCCTCTGATTTCCTTCAAAACATGCACCTGGAAACAGCCTCAAACTGCTTAACATTTTAAAAGGGTAAGCTTCCCAGCTTCCCAGTTCACCAACTGTGCTTAAACACAGCTTAAAAAGAAAAAGATTCTGCAGAATCTAGGCACAAATTGTTCAATTAAGACACATAGAAAAAGGCCAAAAGAAAATTAATTTTAAACCACAAAAGTTTATTTTTTGGATTTTCCAGAATATCTAACCAGTTCTTTACTAGACCCTTGACACAAAAGCAGACCATAAAGGCCTGCAGAGACAAAAGGAATTCTACTGGTTTTCAGGCAGACAGACTTGTATGGCCAAATGTTCACAGCCAGGAGCTGGGCACACACGTGTGACCATCTGATAGAATGAGGGAAGTGAGGCTCAGCTTCCTTTTTAAAGGGGGAATCTGATCATCAGGTCATTTATAAAAACACCCAAACCAAGCACAAACGGTCAAAGTCTTCCAAGTGTACAAAAACATACAAATGCCCGAGAAAGGGGTGGTGCAGATCTTGGAAAAGCAGTTGATGCATCAGCACAAGAAATACTTGCAGTACGTACAGCAGCTCCAGAGATGTCCTCCCATCTGCTAACTGCAAATGATCATGTTTGTGATCCGAGTTCTCAGCCTGGTACCCATCACAGAGCACAAAGTGCACTATGACATCTAAGTAGATTTGCTTGCTGCTTTTCATTCTGATGTTTAACATGTCTCATTAGTTTTGAGGGGAAGAAACAACAGCTAAAATATAAACCACTGAAAAGTGGCGTGTGTGTCATTAAGCAATAAACAACATTCCCTGTTTGTCCTTACCCTTTGGGTACAGAAAATAACTAGACAGCAGTCTCATCACTCCACATACTGTACCTTTCAAAACTTGGCACAGCACCCCTTACACACTGTGTTTCAGATCAAACAGCTCAATACATGCTTCAGAGATCTGGCAGCAGTTCTTTTGGGAGTTATTTCCTACTTTTCTGGCTTAGGCAACCTGTCGAGCATGGAAAATTTACACTCAGTAGATCCCAAATATGTACACAGAGAAAGAGGAAATCATAATAACCACGATTATAAATGAAGTTTTGAATGTCAATTCAATTTGCCACAGGTATTTCCATTGCCTCCAAGACATCATTCTGATGTGGAACAGCACGTGCCACCTTCTCAGCCTGCAGTTTTTACAGGTACTGTGATCAGAAGGGATTAGTTTGGGTAAGCAGCTGCAGTGGGGCAGACTCCATAACACACACACACACACTCTCCCTGTTCTCTACTGCAGTACTCCTTTTAAGAGCAAAATCACAACAGATAGGAACAGTAGAACAAAAGCAAGCTCTAGGAAAGCCAGAAGATACTGAGAAGTTTTGCCTTTGATTAGCATCTGTTTGCAGATTTAGATTTTTACACTCAACCAAATACTGCTCCTCCATATCAGAGCAAACATCCCTCTGAAATTTTCCATAATTTTACAGTTTAAAGTAGTTGAAAATACAGGATGAAAAGAAAAATCCTTTCAAAATACAATGCAGTTTTTGGCAATAATTTAGTCATTTTCCTTTTTGGCTTCTCCAGAAAACAGTAAGGGTTAAAAATGAATGCACTGTTCATGTGACAGGAGGAGATACATCAGTTTAAAAGAGAGCATCCAACAGGCCAGTAATCTTGCTGTACCAATAGTAGGTCTTGGCAGATAGTTTCAACAGAAGAGAGTCAGAAATGAATAAAACATTTTGTCCAAACTCAGCTGTGCACGACCTCTCTTTCTTTCCCACCACGTAGGTATTTCCTGTACCCGACAGTTTTATGATGGCGTTTCCCACTTTTGCTACCTTGCTGCCTTTATCTCGCAGCACTCCCCATACTTTTCAGATCATCCTGCTAATTCTTTCACTCTCCATTTCTCTCATAATTAGCCTCAGTTGAAGTCAGTGGCAAAAATGCCACGAATGTGTCAGCAGGTTTCCCTTGGGAACACAGGAATGTCACTCAGGTCTCTGCCCTCCAGCTGTGGCACTGAGTCGTGCCAGCTGTGGGTAGAAGCAAGAAAGGGAAGAGTTTCCTTCCTCCACTCCTTTCTGTTCCACTCTCTCCATTTCACACACTGCTGCTGGATAACTACAGCAGACTCTTGTGCTCTGGTTTGCCTCTGGATCCAATACAATCCACTAAGAAAACAACCAGAAAACAGAAAAGAAGGGGGAGAGGGGAAGCCATGAAGAACCCCAGTATGCCTGAGAGAGCTGAACCTGCACAGAACAAAATGGTTCGCAAGAACCTCACTTCCTTCAGGTTTCATTGAGCCCAAACAGTACACGGTGCCACTGTGTGTCTTTTGTTTTCTGACTTGTTCTTCCCATACTCTGCACTTTTGGATACAAAATCAGGACTTCACACATTTTAAAAGAAGGTTTCACTTCAGGCATTGATGAAATAGAAATTTTGAATCAAAGAACGCTATGACTTAGTTCTTTATATAATATTTTCAAAAAACAGCAAATAGTCTTTCCTTCCTGGGGAACGGCAGATAAATCTCTCAGGACAGTTTTACAAGGCAGTCACTTAAAGAAATACACAAAGAAAACAACCTTTCTCAGCCTACGACAACTCTTATCATAAACAAGTAAAATTTACAGGAGCCAAGATTTGTTTTCTCCCTTTTCTGCATTAGAATGTCTGATGATTCAGGTTTCAGACAGACCTACCACAGACCAGCTTGAGGCAGCAGTCTGGTAAACTTTGGAATCCCCTCCAGAACTCCACCAGTCACTCATTCTTTCACCATTAACTTTTGCTCTGGCAGAAAAAATGAAAACTGACTCAGATTGAAAGAAAAAAAAAAAAATCCCTTTTGGAATACTTTTGGTTGGAAAGAGCCTTTCAATGTCAAGAAACATCTTCAACTAGACCAAGTTGCTCAGAGACCAACCCAGGCTAACCTTGACTGTTTCCAGGGATGGGGCACCCACAATCTAACTGGGAAACCTGTTCCAGTTTTTTCACCATTCTCACTGTAAAAAATTCTCCTTTATGTCTCCCCTAAATATACCCAGTTTCAATTCAAAGCCATTACCCCTTGTCCTGTCACAAGGCCCTACTAAAAAGTTTGTCTTCATCTTTAAGATGCTCTTGAACATTGCAAGGTGGCAATAAGATCCCCCTGGGGCCTTTTCTCCTCCAGATCAGAAATGACATTTCAGAATGTTATTTATCAGGTCTGCTTTTGGGCCAGCTCAGTCCCTGATTCCCTCCTCACACAGGCTTTTGGTGTGAACAAGCATCCAGGGACAAGAAATTAGTCTCCATTCTCACTCCCAGCCTCTATTTTCTTTATCACAAGTGTCAGTTTAAATGTAGATGAAACTACAGAGACCCTGACAACTGAGACAGTCACACCTGCCATAAATTATCAGTATGCTTTTGTTATCACTTGCTTTTAGCTCCCAGAGCTCTGCCTCCTCTCCAAACCAACAATCCTTCTCAGGCTGAGCCCTTTGCCACTACATACGTTTTCTGTTCCTTCCATGCTCACCTCCCTCACATAAATGTCTGCACAATGCTGGATTTTGCTGTAATTAAACAGAACAGTCTTCCAAAGGAAAGCACAAAGACAACGACATGATCACAAGCAGCAGGGAATATTTGGAAAACAATACTTCATCTGGATGCAGTAAGCTTCATTTATTTTTCTTTTGCCTCTCTATTTTTGCTTTATACTGTTGACTCCAAGTTTTAATGACCAAAGATATTTTAGGCATTCCTGACCTAGAAATGTGCTAAGAATAAGAGAACTTTATTATAAAGAAAACATTGGCCATCTGAAGGGAAACTCAGAGTATACCCCACCTTAGTGAGCTATGCATGCTGCTTATGAACAGCAGATAAGTTTTTAGACCTATAAGGACACAATTTCCAGAAGACAGAGATTACATGGAAAAAGAATCAGATAGGCTGTAGGATTCAATGGACCTGATTAAGAGAACAGTTCATGGCTAAAATGGATGCAAAATCCAGCTCAAGTAGAAAATACCTCCACAAAATATGTTTATTGCTGTGTTTTCAGGAGCAGTAAGAAGATATCCAGTGGAGACACAGCCTAAAGCCAGGAGTGAAAACCTCTTTATTTTGACAACAGCAGTGTGAGCAAATGGCTTTGGTCCCTAACAAGAAGGGCAACTTTCCCTTATTTTCTCCCCTATAAAGTGTCACTTCCATTTGGGACCAGTTACCATGCCCCTTATAATTACCAGGCAGCAAATAGATTGGGACTAAAACTCATCCTAAATTATGCTCAGTAGGTGTGAGAGTTCCACCCTGGCACAAGAAAAACAAGTGCAAAATAGTTCTGTGATTGCAGCAGGCAGATTACCCAGAGGGAACTCCATCAAGGTTTGGCCAAGGAATGCTGCTCTCAGCTCCCCAACTCAGAGATACAGTGACACACAAGTACCCACAGGAGCACAGGTAATTTAATCAAAAGTGCACATGCCAAATAGACTCTGTCCTTCACAAAAAAGGTCTGCAATTCTGTAAATATACCAGAGGGATCTTATTTCACCTCCATAAAAATCAACTGTGAAGTGTTGATGAATAAAATCAATGAGCTAACTGCGAGGAGCAGTACATTGTTTTAATTATTATTCCAATCAGGAATGCCTAGTGAACATCATGCCCAGTTTCACACTACAAACGTGAACAGGCATTCAGCCCTCTCTCCTTTCAACAGTGTTGGAAACCACCCTTTAAATAAAGGATTTTCTTTGGCTAGTTTTCTCTTCAGCTCAATCTCTTTCAGACTAGGAGCGGGGGTCAAAGTTCCTGCAGCTCCTGATTATTCAATAACATGACTAATGCTCTCCTAAGGGGAACATGATTACAGGTAAATGATGTGTTATGATAAAGGCACCATCTCCCATTTGCACAGGCCTGCCCTCCCACCCACCACTATGTAAACAGAATAAACCTTTAAGGATGCACTGCCTGACCTCATCTCCTGAAGAAATACTGCCTGGAATCACACTGTAATGAAACACAGGACAGCACAGAATGGCCCCATTTAATCTTTAACAATATGATATTTTAACAGGCTTCTACCCAGAAAACCTCTCCCAGGCACCCTCAATGCAAGCAGTATTAACTGCAGCATGCTGTTCACAGACCCTAAAACTGGCTGTACAAATTGTGACTGCCTGGGGCTACTTCTGTTTTCTTATGGAGCCAAGTTCTCCTCATATTTACTTGATGCAAAAAGTCAGGAGTTTTGAAATCTGCTGTTCCTTTTTTCCACAAAGTTTTTGAGGTCTTTGACTTCCAGGATGCTGTGATATGCCTATGGCATATCCTTCTTCACGCTATGTTGAAATGGTTAAAAAGAGGATCCAGTGGAAAATGAAAAGCAACATCCCTAATTTCCTTCACTAACTCCAAATGGGCTTTCTCATCTAATATTTACTCTTATTTTGAAAGCATCAAACTTATCAGACACTCCAGGTAAACTCATTCATCTCCTATTCCTTTGTCACTTTTAACAAATGAACCAACAGTTCTGCCATTAATGGGAATTCATTCTAAATCTCTTACTAGTAAGATTTCTACTGTTGCACCTGGATAAGAAGTCAGCCCCATCTGTATTTTCAGACCATTGCTCTACAAAGATATTTACAGAAGTTTCTACTTTCCAAGAAAGCTATTTCTGGCAAACGTAGGCTTATTTTTTTCTTTTTCAATTATTTTAAACTGTACTTGTGCCCACAGAAGAATTATTTTTATCAGTTACAAATAAACAAACCAACTGTGACAGAACACCAGGTCACAGTGCAGCAGATTCCCAAATGCTTGTGGCACAGACTACATGGATAAACCAACAATCCAGGAGTGAAAAACAAGGAAAACAAGTCTGTTTGAATCACTAATGCCAAGGTAGGATAGGTAGAATACTGCCTACAACCTTTGTACCATTACTTCTAATTCTACAATTCTAGATAAACACCACAACCACATCCTTTGGTGTCAATGACTTTTTCTGCAATGAAATTTTCCTGCTGAAGATCCCTTTAGAGCAGATCCATCAGCAACTGGAATCCTCATCTGAGATTTCTCACGATTTCATTTCAGACCACATCGGAGAACTCTCGTACGAATTTAGGCGTGGTTTTAGAAGAACAGTTAAAAGCAAATGCACCATCTCATCATTATCACTTCAAAAGTCATGCATGAAGTCTGCTCTGCACCTGTGCAGTACAACAGGAATCAGAGAACTCATCTAAACCCAGCTTGAGGTCTCAGTCGGGATCAGCCAGAAACTAAAATTTACCACAGCAACTTTTTGAGCCTGCTCAAGGCCTGGATTGCTAAAGCAATTGTAATTTTGTGCCAGCTTGGGGCTTCTGGAGCAAAAGTAGTTTTCAGACAGCAGAAGCCAAAAGGGTAAGAACCCTGTATGCCAGTGGGATGGATAAAACTTTACTCAGACTAGGAAGGAACATAAGTTGGCATGCAAGTGACCCATCCCTGAGTACTAGAAGAAAGTAAAAACCTTGTTCTCCCCAAACATAAAGTGAGAAGAACCTGCTCTTCTCACAGGAACACAGAGACTCTAGAACTTCAATTGACTTTGCAGCTGTTTAGGAACAGTTATCACTGGAGTTTATTGGGCCTGAGGGGGAGCACACAAAAGAACAATTTCTGCTCATCCAAACCTTCCAGAATGCTAGACTCCAAAAAGATAAGGCCTCTGAGAACTGTGAATACCCACATCTGCCAGTGTCTGACCAACCTCACACGTACACACTTCCTTCATGCCAGGATGCCTGGTGTCAGGAGAGCACAGCATCCTCGGAATGTGCACTTCTGATCTAAATTTCTAATAACTTCTCTCCTCTCATGAACCCCGACCGCTGCTTTTTCAGGACACATTTTTCATTCTACTGACATGGGCAGTGCAGCATTGCAATGGTAAACCGTATTTTAAACTGGAAGTTGATCATCTAGTAAAAAACAATTAAAATACTAAAAGAACAAGAAATGCATACCTTTTGAAAATCACAAGTTGTTCTGTAGAAATTCACATTGTAGAAAATGTCTTCCTTTCCCTTAAAAGAAAAAAAAAAGAAAAAGAAAAACCTTAATTGTGCATATTCATATTTAATTACCTAATAAAATCACAGTAAACTACTTCAAGACCTTCTTTTTCCTCCAGAAATAATTTCTCCTTATGGATCAGAATATTTACACTGTAGCAAACAAACACTGAGTGCTCAGTGAGTTTTCGTTTGAAGTTCATTTTATTTTGAAATCCCTGTTATTTAAGCAGAAGCATCATAGCTGCAGGTGACAGGAACACATGGCACCCATTCTTCCAAGCACTTAAAACTAGAAGGTGACACAATGGAGACTAAGGATGGAGCAGTGTGTCAGGAGCAGGGAAAATAAAGTATTTTATTTTGAGACATACCATCAGGTCTCTTTATCATCCAGCTCTGGGTAAAAAGTAAATGATGCCATTGTTATCAGTGCTAGAATGTACTTCCTCCACTGCTTTTGCCAACACTTTGGAAGGATGAAAGCATCCTCTTCTTGTGTCCTTCCCCATCTTTGGAGGGGAAGGGGCAGCACAGGGGCACAAACACTGCTGTCCCTCTGAGCAGTACAAGTGGGCAGGGCTGCTTTGGTGGTGTTCCTTTCCACCCCTCTTTTTTTTCAAATGCACAAACCCATTGATTCCCACCTGTAAGACCTAAGTGTGAGACCTTAAACTGCACGTGAGCACAACAGCTCTTCAGCAAGCAAAGCAGCAGGTTTGCACAAACAGCAATGAAAATGACCAAAGAGTGCTCCAAAATGAAATCAGATCCAAATTCACATTAGAAATCCTTCAAGTGTCTTCAGCATTATTGAAAATAATAGGAAATTGACTGCTGCTTTTTCAAATTAATCAAGAGCTCCTGCACATTAGATCAGAAGCTGTATTTTTCTCTCTTCCATCAAGCTTCATCTTTTTTCCTTTATAGAAAAAATAAATTGAAGCCTAAAGTTGAGAACATCTCAATATCCACTAGGTGCTTACACAGAATTAAATTTGACCTCATGCTCTTCAGTTTTATGAGGTTTAAGTTTTATGAGAAGAAGAAAAAAAAATCTCAGTATTAGAAACAGATTGCAGAAAACAAGTGTCTCAGCCTGTTGTGGGTCTAGCATTTGCATTGAGAACTCATGGTACATAAAACACCCCGAGTATGAGACCAGAGGGACTGAGAACCACAGCAATCACAATTACAGCAATGAGGGCAGTTAAAGAAAATAGTTTCCTCCTCTGCTGAATCCTCCCAAAGTTGCCAAAAAGGTCCATTAAAAGAGAAGATGTTTCAAATCATAAATAGCAATGCTGAGAGGATGATGGCTACGTACTTTGTTCTCAATAAATATTGACAGCACGCTCTTCTAGTAAGAGACTACACAGTGATTTCAATTATTTTTGTAATTATTTTTCCAATGCCTCAAACTCTTTCATTTTGCTGGTGCACTTTCAGACTGACCTCAGCAGCTCATAATTACATGACAAGATACCACTGGGTCTCCAGAACTTGGCAGCTCCACACAAAAGCATCCTTACACTTACTTCTGGGTCAGCTAGAGCCAGCTTCACGCTAAAATAAACTCCCTGTCCAAAACACGCCTGTGCTGGGAAAACAAAGACATGACAAGGCTATTTTCAAGCATACAACCTGCTCTGTTAGTCTGCAACCAGAGACACACCTCTGCCCTTTTTGTTCTCCTGCAGAGTGCAGTCAGATTTCAGCAGGGTTACATCAGCGTGGGATCCAGCCCAGCTCCAGTGGAAGCAGGAGCATCCCAGCAGCCCTAATGCACATACCAGAAACACAACCTGCTTCCCCACTGGTTTTAATCATCCACAGCTTTCTGGGCAGAACTGCCACTGGGCCCTGAAATTTCTCCTGTTCCATGTAAACACACAAGTACAATCTCATAAATTTAACCAAGAAAATCAGTTTCTTTTTAGCTATGCAAATACCAAAAATCTCTCTCTCTGTCTTTCCACCAGTTAAGTATTTCTTCAGAAGCTTGTTTGTGTCCAAAATCTCCAGTGGCCCTTTCAGCAAGCCTGTAAATTCTTTGAGGGAAACAGAGCCAGAGTGAAGTCTCACTTCCAGAAGCAGTGAGCAGCTTGTAATTCCCAGGAACAGGACGAGTGATGGAGGAACAGACAGTGGCTGCAGCCTCAGCTCTGCCCTTCATGCCAGAGCTGGGTGTCAAGGCTAAAATACAAAAACCCCACAATTTTAATTTTTCTCATCTTCTAAAGAATTTTTTTTTTTTAACGTGAATAAGCTGGTCTTAAGTACCTTGATGCCTGCCTTTTTTTTTTTTTTTTGTAAAGGATCTTTAATTTGATGTTCCTCACTTCCTGAACACCTAACTAGATATCACAGGATTTCAGCTGCACCTGAACACTAGGGCAGGTGTAAAGGCATCAAATTCTGATGTGGCCAGTGTTCATTTTGGCCACAACACACATTTCTTCACTACTGTTCAGTAAGGCACAACGTGTTTCTTCACTGGCACCTGGCCTTTGCATTCACCCCAGGGGTTTCCTCTCTTCACCACCTACCCCTTTATAAGCTACAAGGAAAAGACTTCCTTTTGCCAAAGACCCAGCTGAATCATAATGACCCTTCAAAAGGATGGGCAGCCTTCGTCAAGACTCTGGGATTGTCAACAGATTCTTTTTCTTTTATTTTTAGTTTCAAGCAGAAAACAAGTTTTCATCCAGAGGCATCCATCATTCAAGGTTCTTTTTCACCTGTCACTCTGAAATGCTCAGAGAAAATGACAAGTGCACACTTCTGCAAGACTTTCCCATTGATGGACACTTGGTTACAGACAATCACCTCCTTGAGTTACCCAGAGTATAACTTTAGAATTCCAATAAGGACCTTTTGCCTCATTCTAATTAAAAGCAAAGTACAAGCACCCAATTTAGAAAAGACCATTAGAGACTTAATTTAAATATGACAATTTTAGTCTGTCAATATACTGAAATGATCATTACCTTCCAAACCTTCTCTCATTTTGTGCCGAAAAGCAGCTTCGACCATAGCTGATTAGTTAATTTTAGCCACACAACTGTTAACATTTTTCAGACATGAATTGCCTGTACATCCCTAATCCGGTAGCTTCTAAAAAGGTCCTTTCTTTCTTTGCATTTTTTTTTTCAGGATCTAGGAGTAAGAAAAAAAACCCAAAGCAAAGCAAAAGAAGAGGCAAGCACACAAGGCAGGAGGTAAAGGTGAAGAATTCCCTGTCACTCTGGCCATCAGTGAGGGATGTGGTGTCAGCAGCCTGCCTCCCAGCAGCTCTGCCTCCCCCGGGCCAGGCTGCTCCTGCACAGCGCTCACTCCTGGGAGGCTGCTGAGAAAGCCAGCTCCTTCCTGCCGTGGAGCCTGGCCAGGGACATCAGGCTGTTGCTGCTGACATGCTCCACACATAATTCGGTGGCTTCCTGCTCGAGGCATTACATAATTTGAGCCTCTGGCATATCTTCCTGGAACGTTTCGTGTGCTCGCCCACAGGATCAGCAGCATCTTCAGCTACCAGCAGCTCTGCACCTTTTCTGCACTGGTTCTGACCTGAGATGGCTGCTCATCCCAAGTGAATACTAACTTGACAGTATGACTCCCAAAACAGACAAAAGAAGCAGGTAACCACACAGAATTAATGGTCACAGGAATACCACGATGGAAATCACTTTAGAAACCACAGAGCTCTATCAAGGGCTGTTGCATTCAGCTTCACTAAAGCAGAAACTTTATTAACCAAAGAGGGCACGCAGCCTCCTGCCAGTACCACACACAAGCCACCCCACAAGCCCTAAATCTGCCTCCAGCCACGAAATCCTGAGTCAAGAGAGCTCTTGACTCGGGATCAATGTGCATGTAACTAAATTGAAGGGTACAATCACTCCTTGATGTTCGCTGAGCCAGACTCAGGGCCCTGCCCTCCTGAAACAGGCAGGCTGTTTCCACAGAGATGTCAAGTACTTGGAGCCCAGAGATTCCATTTCATGAAAAGCATATCAATCGATAATAAAGTACACCCTCCAAAATGATGTGTAGATAATAGAATCTTGTGGACCTTTTCCTACAGAGAGTGAGTTATATTTATATGACAAACCCCACATAATTTAAGCCAAGCAATAAACAAGAGCAGCATTTGAGCAATATAGAACAGTTATTACAAACTCTTATCAGCATGCAAATGTAATAGCACCAAGATACACAATCTGCAATTTGACTCAGACAATTTCAGTGTGTCTTGGATGTCATTATATACTGTCCTACAGCTCCTGCAGGGAATTTTACCTATGGCTTAGGAAAGTTATTATTTTTTATTTTTTCTTTTTTTTCTGTGGGAATTCTTAATTTTTAGTCACCTCTAGTAATTCTCTGGAACCAAAATCACTGTGCTGCAGTTTAAAAGGTTTTCAATCTATGAAATTACTCAGTGCTGATGAAAGCATTAACAATCCAAGACTTCATTTACAGC
The DNA here is from genome assembly GCF_017590055.1 of Onychostruthus taczanowskii. NCBI lineage: Eukaryota > Metazoa > Chordata > Aves > Passeriformes > Passeridae > Onychostruthus > Onychostruthus taczanowskii. The sequence continues at coordinate 948,678 of NW_024503124.1, forward strand.
ATTACAAAGAATCCAGGTCAATTATGGGTAAATGCTTTTACTCAGCTTGGGCCAATGAAATTAATTATTATCATAAAAACCTGCACTCCAACCAAGAGTAAAGTTTAAGAGTGTCTCACCATATTGAAAGAGAACAGAAAGGAAGGAACAGGCCTGGGCTCCAGCATGAAAGTGGGCAGCTAATGGGAACATGCAGCAGGTGACAAGATGGGAAGAGGATGGACACGCCTTTGAGGCCAGCAAGCCAGCACTTTGGATCACAAAGATAAAATCTGATGTCTCCAGGGGAAGCTCAGCACCATCACATAAATCCTAGTGCAGCCTAATAGTTCTCTTTGGGATGTACTCCGTGTTCCAGAAACTGGGAGCGCGCTCCTTGCCAACCTGGCTCTGAAATGTAGGCCAGCAGCTCCAGCGTGCCGCGCTGTGATCTGCGCTTTTCATCCCAATCCTCCACCACAGCAACACAAAGGGATTAAGCAGCATTATTCTTCCCCCTGAATATTTACTGAGATAATTACATCCCATACTATAATACAAGATTATTTTGCACAGTATAAAATAACACAGCATGGAAACCACATTATTTCATGGAAACCTCTTGGTCCCATCACTCTTGGGCGAGTACATGGCTGATCATGTTGGGCATGCTCCTCCAGGAAAGTTTAACAGCAAACTCTTCCAAATGTACCAAATAGACGCACTCAGCTTCTTCATACAGTCCCTTTTTTTGGCAATCACATTTTTAAAATTATTTCATAAAGCATTATTAACGACTAAAGCCATCTGTGTTTCCAGAGAACGCTCCTTTCCATCCTTTCTTTCCTTCCTACTGGGCTGCACAGTAAAGATTTTTTTATTTACAACCACTTTTATGCCAGCAGACGTTACGCCACACAAAACTGCTTTGCTGCAAGTTGAAGAAGAAAGTGGTGGGAAGAAGTTTACATAACCAGACATCATCAACAAAAGCAGGAGAGCCTGGCAAACCACAGGCCGCAGTCATTTAATTCACACAAATCTCTCTTCCCCCTTCTCACTCTGCTTTCCAATTTGTTTTAATTCCATAGGAGGATCTGACTGGCAGTCACTCCATAATGCATTGCAAGGTTGAAATGCCAGCAGCTTTTCTTGTCTCGACAAAATGTACAGAGCAGAAATTTAATTACAACTGGTTCGAACGCACTTTTGTTTTGCTTCTACCCACCTGGAACACACAGCCCGTTTAAAGTAAACACGTTTAGTCACTGGATAATATGAAGTATAAAAGAAAAGTTACACTGTAATAAACAGAGATACATTTAAAAACAATTTTGATTTCTTATCGCTGAACCTGGCTGTAACCAGCTAGCTGAAAGTAGCATTACTGTGATGGAAATAGCGTGGTATTTCAATGCAAGAAAGTAAACATATTCTCCCAGACTCTAGCACAGCAGTTGAAATCCACCCAAGAAAACCATTTGCATTATCGGTGTGCATTATTCTGCCCTAACGTTTTGACACTGAGTTTAAACATTAAGCTGGGAGTACAATGCCTCTTTTTTAAACTAATGCAATTTCTTGGGGCAAAATCTGATATGGCCAGCCAGATTTCCTGAGTGCTAGTTTCTCCTAAGGAAAAAAAGAAAAAAAAAAAAAAAGAAAAAGGAAAAAAAGAGACATCAGTTTAATTTTGATTTGTCCAGTAAACAGATCAAAGCATTGCAGATCTGCAGAGGAGGTTTACAAAGCCTCATTGTGCAAACATCCTGGGCCTGATGCTGCCAGCTGCACTGAAGCAAATCTCATCTGATGGCAGCCAGTGCTGGTTTCTGCTACATTGTCCAATGCAAAAATTTACACTTTAAAGGGAAGTCAAAATCTTTGAAGTTCCACTTGATCAAAAATTACTAAAACATGCAGCTTGAATTTTTAGGCTGATCTTAAACACATGTAGCTGGAAATGTTTCACACTTCTACTCTGGTGCTTATATACCAAAAGCTGTGTTCAGCTCTAGGCTCCTCCTAGTCCAGTGCAATAAATTCTTTGGGTGAAGGAGCATTTTTAACAAATATGTACAACGCCTAAAACAGAGATTCCAGAACCACTGTTAGATCATTGAGGACTGCAAAGTGTAAATAATTTTTAGCATAGCTGGAACATCTTTCTAGATCTATGCTTTGTAAGATTGCAATTTCTGCCCAGCCCCTTCTACTTCTTTTCTCATCCAACTGAGCAGTTGAGCTTGTTCAGGGTTTGCTGTTTGCTGCCTTTCCCAGAACCAAAGAAAGAGGGAGGAAACAGAAATGACACAACCCATATAAATTAGTTTTAAAATGTTCAGTGGTAGGCCTGATGTCCGCAGCTACTTTGATTCTTTGCAAAAGAAAATTCCTTTTTATACATGCATATATGGTTTTCACTTGAGTGTTCCTTTAAGCCAGCTTTCCTGATTCAGACTTGTCCATACCATTTTTATTGCCAAAGAAATTTAAAAAAAAAGAAGAAAAAGGTGTTCCTGAGTTATGTTCTGACTTAAAAGATTGACACAGGGAATCCTCAAACTAAGAAAGAACACCAAGAAGAACATTGTCATTTCTGCTGCAAGACTGCTGTCAATGTCCATATGCAAAAACACTGCTTGATAAATATCCCGTAACAGACTGTGCTTCTAAAACTGAAACTTTGCTCTTTTTGGGCTACAAATCAAAACTGGATCTGTTGCATAACAAAGGAATTAAAGATGATGGCCTCTAGCACTGCATGGCACACGAGTGTGAGCAGTGTGAGCAATGCCTTGCTCCATACATTACCCTGCACCCCTGGGAGTTCACTGGCAGAGCATGGCCATGGCCCTGATTTGCTACAGTTTGATTTCCAAGTCAAGGTCAAGAAGTAATTTACCAGGATCCCTGTTGCTAACACACATGGGCTGCAGGCTTTGGGGAAGTCATCTCGCCAGGTTAAAAAAGGTCTCAACAACTGGGATGTAAAGAGATTAAATAGTCTGAAAGCTGCTTTATACCCTTAGGTACTTCAGCATGTTGGACTGAACAGCATGGATGCCATTTCTTTTTAACCTGCATATATCTGTTCTGTATAGACATTTGAATTAAAAACACTGTTTTGCAGTGTATTCTCTCATCTGAGGTATCAGCAAATGGGCATCAAGCAGGTTAAATAAAATTAACACAGAATGCATTGGAATAAATGCCATAAAATAAATAATGCAAGGATAGTCCCTGCCCCAGAAACCTTGCAATTTAGGCCATGAACAAAGAATCCTTAAGGGATCATACCAAACCTACCTCACATTCCTGAGCTGACATTTACATTGTGCTGTAGTTCAGTTCATACTTTCAGGGCTGGAGCTGTGCTCTTGTTCCGATGTGCAGTGCTGAAATCTGCTCTGGATCTCCTAGTTCACAAGGCAGTGAGCCTTCTTGTCAGGCATTATCATGACATTTAAGACAGATATTGAAAAATACCTAATCAGAACACTGTGGGTGAGGGCGTGTGTCGTACTGTATTTAACCCAAGACTTGCTTTAGAACAAAGAAATCTAAAGTGTGACCAGCTATGCCCATACCCAAAAGACAGGAGGAGAGAGAAAGGGGACAAGGTGATGGAATTACCAAAACAATACCAAGCAGCTTTCTGTCTGAGCCCCTCTCCTCCTGTGTACAAAGGGTTACCTGTCCTAACCCAGGAGTGCCACTGTTCCTCCTACAGGATCAAAAGCGCCCTCACTGCCACTCCTTGCTCGGCTGAAATCGAGCTAAAAATTCATTCTGAAATTATATCAGTCTCAACATGGCCATCTAAAATTCCACCAGTACCTCTCCATCCTTAAAAAGTGAATGCTTTTGACATCTGATCTGACAAACTAGAAGGCTAGAGCCAGCTTTGTGGATGTACACTTTGTTTGGAAGGATAAACGGAGCCCCATCGGATGTGTAGACCAGAGGGAACAAATAAAGTTCTGAAATTAAGGTCCCAAATTAACTGTTTCACCTGCAAAAACTACAGACTGATTTAATCAATCTCCAGCTCCGGAGGGCTGGGTTTGTGCACTTGCAGAGTGCTGCACTCAGGTCAGTTTTTTCCTCATACATGGCAAATCCCCCTGCCAAGTCCTGACACTATTTGGATTCTCGTTACCTTTCCTTTGTTAGGTCAAATTTCAAGATTAAAAAAAAGAACAAAACAAAACCACACACTGCCAAACAATAAAAGAGAAGCTATTATCTATCAGACAGAACAGCTTTTTTCCCATTACCTTCCCTTTGAAAGGGGAAAGGAATGAAGCATTGAGTGGACAAACACCATTTTGGCCTATGAATCATCCCTGATAAAACTGCAGATGCACAAACCCAGTCACAACAGTAAGAGAGATCAGATACATTTCAATAACCATCCAAAGGCCCCTTAGGTGAGGCAGGATGATCTTGAATTGAATTTTGAAATGCAAGGCTCAAATGGACTCAGGTTACTTGCTTGCACACCCAAGCTCTGTCAATAGACAGTGCTGAAAAGGAAGAGCCAAATCTTGTTAAAATTATGTTTCGGTCACTAAGAGAAGTGCTAATTACCAGCTGGACTGAAGACCACTGAGATAAGCAAAACATTCCCTGCCATGGCCCTTTAGACAACATTTGTTGATTTCTAAAACCCAAGATGTGATGATAGCAGGAAGAGATGGAAGGAAGAAAAGGATTAATCCACTTTCAGTCATGTTTAAATAAACCCTCCTTGAAATTATTTAAAATTAACTGAGAAGCATTACCTTTTTATCAACTTCTACAAAAAGAAAGGCAGCCAGAAATTTATTTGTGTAATTAATGTGATATTCATGTATACTGAAGCTCTTTTTAATTGAAACTATAAGTTGGCTTTTTAGTAACTGAAGGATTTCAGGTAATGGCTTATGAAATCAAGAAATATCACCAGAAAAGTGGTTATAATTTAAATTACCATTTTTTAGTCACTTTTTAAGGAAGAGGTGCAGCTCACTTAAAAAAATACCCTAAGTCTACAATTTTGAAATGCTTACTTATATAGTTTTATAGCTCCTAAAAAAAAAAAGCAAAAAACAAACACAAAACCGACCCCTTACTCTGATAATTACTTCCACTAATGCTTTGAAGAAATGCTTCCATAGATCTTTCAGATGAACCAGGTGAAGCAACACCTTCAATATCCAAGTTTTGGTGAAAATTTGCAGTTATTCATGAAGGTCTTCATGAGCATTTAAACGCTGCTGAAGGCTCAGGCTGTTCTTTTGCTGTGTCCCTTTGCTGAGGGAGTAGAACTCCCTGACAGGAGGTGTAACCAGGTGAGGGTCAGGCTCCTCTCCCAGGAAACCAGTGGCAGGACAAGGGACAAGGTGTCAGGCTGCTCCAGGGGAGGTTTAGGTTGGTTAGACACTGCAGTGGGCTGCCCGGGGCATGGTGGAGCCACCATCCCTGCAGGTGCTTAGGGAAAGCCTGGATGTGGCCCTCAGTGCCATGGTGATGTTGGATCACAGGTTGGATTCAATGATTTCAGAGGCCTTTTCCAACCAACCTGATTCTGTGAAAATTAAGGAATTCAAAAACTAAACCCCCAAAAAGATTAGGGAAAAAATATCTTGTAGTATTATTGTCTTCTGTAAAGAAAACAATTGCACTTAAAAGCAAGAATGAAAATACCCAGCAAACATTCTGACACTAAAAGACAGTGGGATGGAGCCAATTCCTTAAAACCAAATAATGTAACTCTTAACACAGCAGTGCCATTTCCTCTGCCATTTCTACCTGTGAGCATCAAAATCTGTTTTCCAGCTTTCAAAAGCCTCAAACTATCACCACATTGCTCAGCACCTGAATCACGGAAAACCACTCACAGAATCAATCATTTGATGATTCAAAATTACCTGAAAAACTGTATGTTTTTCCACATAATTTCAGATCAGTTCAATTGATGTTTTTAACGTGTCAGATATCTGAGAGCTGCACTTAGATCTTTGTTTTCACAATATTATTATTCATTCATTCTGCTGTGGGGAGGGGAGGTGGTTATTCCAGATTAAAGTGAGCAGTGTCTTTTCAAGGGTAAATTAAAAATTAAAGCAGGATGAGATCAGGGAAGATTACCAGGCACTGTTTATAAACTGAGCATAACTAAATCAAAGGTATATAAATCAGAGCATGCATTTCTTGGCAGATTGATTCAGTTTTGAAAAGTGAAGTGCCACAGACTTCATTTAAAAAAGAATCCCCATCAATAAAGCTCCCTTTTTTTTCAGAAGCAACCTATTTCATGCCAATTCACAGCTACTCCTGTAAAGTATTGCTTTCACCTCATGTGTTTTAAAATACAAGAAGCATTTACAAAATAAATACATGTGTTTGTATAGCAAAGAATTACTGCAAACATACACTTTTGATTTCCCTGCATCTGGAAATGCAGTTAGGTTACATGAGGCTTTTAGTTCACCACAGGAAAGCTGTAAGAAACTAACACACAGGAATCCACATAAACAAAAATCATCACAAATAAGAACAACAACTTTTTTTAAAGAATGCTAAGAACGTTCAAGAGCGTTTTTGAAGTCTTAAAAAAGAGCAAAAACTCCAAAACAATGTCCCCCAAAATCCTGAATAAATCAACTGGTAGACTGTCACTGTAGCCAAAACCCAACAGATGATCTTTTTTTCTGAGACTGCAATCCAAAGATTTAGCACTAAAAATGAAGAAGCAGCAGAGAATATGAATTTTTTTTTATGTGATTTAGAGTACCAGATAAAGGTCTAAGCAAGCTGTGATTCTTCTATCCACACAGGGACCACAACTCTGCAGTACCAACTTCATCAGAATTCTTCCAGATGAACTCAACCAGACCAGCAGAGCTGAAGATTTATCCCTTCTATACCCAGCAAACAAACACACAAGAGGAACAGCAGCCAGCATTTCTCCACAGCAATGCTCACGCAGCTCTCCAGAGAGATAAAAGCAAAAGGCAGAGCACTGATCCTGCTGTTACCCTTTCCTGTCCCTCCAAGGCTCTGTGCACCTTCGCTCCCTGCTGCATCCAGGCAGCTCTGTGACCATCAGCAGCAGCTGGGGTCACGGGAGTGCCTCTGGGGGGTCTCTCTCCCAAGGACAGCCTGTACATCCATCCACAAAAGCACCCCTGCAGGCTACAGAGCCCACCAGCACCTCACCAACTTATTATCTCTCCCGGTTAAGTACCACATGCTTCCTCCATTAATTCCACAGGGAAGAGATGGGATTACTCCAGCAGTGCAAATAGTTTTGTTACCTGATGCAAAGACTACTTTAAGACATTTTCTTGTATAAAGAAACACAGATGAAATGGCACACCAACTATTTTTATATGGCTCTTCTAGATAAGCTCGTGCTCTCATTAGGATATCTCAAAGGAGACCGTTTTATCAACATCTGCTTACCAGGCTTGGCACATTTGCCAATTCCAGCACCTTCTCAGTTTGTAAAGAAAAACAAACAAAAAATTAAAAGCATGCAGAGCCAAACATACACAATACTTTAGGACGCATCCAAGTAGGCAGGAGCCTGCTTGAGAAAAGCAAAACTATACCAGTGATGTGTGAATGCCAAAAAGCAGCAACCTGTACAACTAAAAAAAACTTTGCCCAGTTTGTCCTCACCTGGGCCAAGGTCTTCTCAGAAGTTATTTCTCTTCCCAGCCATCTGGTACAGTCACAGGTCATCAAAAAGCTACTCTGTATTTCATAGCCAAAACCGAGAGCATCAGCAAAAAGAACAGCCAGACTCTGCTACATACTGCCAGATTTGAAGGGCTGGGGGAAAAAGGAAATGAGTCTCCGTATCAGCTGAGTCGCAGCACAGAGTCCAGCAGCCTCCCCCGGGCAAAGGCAGATGCACAGGGGCTGCTCCTGCCAGCCCAGACGGAGGAGAGCCGGGGTCCCCGCGCCCCAGCTGCCCAGCCTGGGGGAACGAGGCAGCGGCTGAGCCTCCTGCCGCCCGGGCTGCCCTATTTGAGCCCTCCGCCGCTCTCCCAGCCCACAGCGCTCCCGCCCCGCCAAGCCCCCACCTTCTCCTCCAGCCCGGGGATTCTCCAATCAAAGCAGATAAGCGCATCATGTGAGGGACGGCAGACACGCTGAGGGGAATTTCCGAGAGCTCCGCCGCACCTGCAGCATCCGCGGACACAGGAGATCTCCGGGGTGAGAACGACAAGCCAGGCAGGGGTGCCAAAGTACCCACGTTACCTGCAGCTCACGGCTCCCACGGCACACTGCAGCACCTCATTTGCAATCTGCTCTGATACACCTGCAACCACATTCCATCTTCCCTTGTCATTTACTGTGTGACCACTGTTCCTAAGCGAATTTTGCTAGGGAAGCAGTACACAAATAACACAGGCTGAAAGACCAGAAAGCAATAATTACTCAGTCTCTTCTTTGCTGATGTCAGACACGCAGTACAGCTCTCCAAATCCACCAGAGCACCCAATTAATCTGCACTAATCCTCAAGAACTATATCTGAAAAACAAGCAGTAAAATCAAATCATCCAACAGCCTCTGCTGTGCCTTACAGTCACCACACCACGCTACCCAACCTCTCCTTTAACACAGCTGAGCTTCCTTCTCATCTCTGCAAAGGAACCTACAGAGAATTCATCAGTCTCTCTTCCTGCCTTCTTCAGAAATGCTTTTCTTTCCACCATCACGGTCCTTCATAGAAAAAATTATACCAATTCTGTTGGGTTCAACAGATCGCGTTAGCCTTGCCAAAGAAACCACTCCATGGCTCAGTTTCCTACTTCCCAATAAGGCATTCACATCCCGTTTCAACACACACTTCACCGAGAGGAATTCTGCAGGAATTATCCTAATTTGTGTACTGAAGAATCGTGTTTCCACAACAGTGTATTTCAAAACAAGCAGGCTCTCACTGCAGCTACCGATCCCTCTCTTCCCTCTGTTTCCTTCAGGCAGTGGCAGCAGCAGTCTGATGGCAGAGATGGAGTCAAGCACGCTGGATCCAGCACACAGCCTGGGCTCAGAGGAGAGAACAGAGCACCTGGGCACGCAACAAGTGCAGCACATACAGCAACGTCCACAGTGGGCATCCCCAGAAAAGAAAACCAAAGGGCAAATGTGGGAGACATGGCAATTTTAGGCATGGGAAATAAATATGTTCAAGGAGTAGAAAAATGGGAGCAGAAAAATCTGTAGAGTTTTGGAATGGTCTACAAGATCAAGGAGGGAAAAATGCCACTTTGGTATGAGAAGTTCTTCCATCCGACCTATCTCGTTCAAGACCATAGCCTACATCTCAGAGAACTCCCTTATTACTTGTTATTTTCCACATCATCAGTGTTCACAGGATCAGGGACACTCTAGATCATTGGAATCCAAGAGATGCTCCTTATTAACCTTTCAAGTCCTTCTTCTCTTTTGCCCCCTTTATTAGTCACTGACCTCCTGGCTGATTACTTCCAGTCTGCAGGAACGTGTGTGCTCAGGCTGAATGTAGAAATTGTTAGAAAGGGAAATTTATCTGTAACTTCAAGAATAAAGAGCCTGCTCTTTCATACCTTTTTCATACCCATTTCCTCCTTACTAAAGTGCTCCCAAAATTTCTGTAGCTGAATACATATCCCGTCTTGGCTGGCATATTGCTAGACCAATTGCAGACATAAATTACTTCTATGTAACTATTTGATAGCTCAAAGACATTTGTAAATTTTTTACCTTCATAATTTCAGATGGTGCTGCACATAGAAACAACAGAATACAAACACCAAGTCCAGATTAAGACTTTTCAAGTAAGTGGTCTATTGATACAACATCTGAGAAGGAACAACGTAGAGGATTTAATTTTAACAGTCCCTTTTAAATCCAGCTCCTGTAATGTTACACATCTGCTCAAGGTCTTCTAGGTTGCAATGTTGCCTCACAAAGGAAGTTACAATTTGAGAGCCCCAAAGTCAACTGAGTAGAACCAGTTTCTTCAGAATCGAGAGGGCAAAGGCACTTTGTTACTTCAGCAACACCAACTTCAACCAGTCTGCAAACAGCCCTTACAACAGAGCACATTCCAAACAGGCTGTCTCACCTCATTTGCCAAAGCTCCCAGTTACTGTTACTGGAGAAAGAACGGGTTCTGATTCTGAGGAAAGATCAAACAAGGGACTCTCAGCTCTCCAGGAGCAGGGCCTCATGGTGGTACAGTTATACATCCCAATAAAATGGAAAGCAAGGCCCTAATTTTGGATGTACGACAGCTGCCAAGCAACTTCTTAACCTGCACTTTGGTCCCTGGCTATTGCGCACAGAAAGGTGAGAGACCCACTATGAGGAACTAGGAGCACCTACGGGTTATAGAATAGATTTTTTATCAGGCAGAGAGGAGCAAACACATAAAGACAGATTATGGATTCACCTGCAAGGTGCTCTTGACACAGGGGAGGACAAGGGATGCTCCACGCTGTACCCAGGGTCTGTCTGTCCCATGACCAGCTGTGAGCCACAGGTGGGACAGGATCACGACCGAGTTTAACAGCACTGACTGGCAATGGAGAAGAACAGGAAACCACAAAGAGATCCAAGCAACAGCCCCATCTGCCACAGAAACCTACACGGTGCAAAAGGCAAGTGGCCTTAAAAGCTGGAAGCCTTGCACTTCTCCCTTTTCATGAGCAGATACACCACATTAACCTAACCTTTCAGTGACACTGCACTGCTCCCCGGGAACAGGCTCTCTCCCACAGGAGACTGACTAGTGCCTCTAAGAACTCTGAAGGTGAAATGAAACATTGTAATCGCTCACAAATACCATTTATCCAAAACTAGTAACAAGGGAAACAGGACACTGTGACTTCATATTAGGCTAGGATGCTCTTCAGAGGAGAGGAAGATGGAGGTTTTGTCTCATTCTTCAAAAACCAAGATTCTTTTGCTGTTGCACAGGTACAACTTTAACAAGTACTTTTTTCAGTGGCTGATATGTAGAATGACTTGTAAGGCAAATTGACCACAGCACTTCACTACCTCGCACAAGCTGATGCTGGTCCTCACAAGGCGGGGATGCAAGTATTGATTTCCTCCAAGATCCCTGCAGGGAAGACATCAGCAGCCCATCACCCAGAAGCCTGCTGGGGAGGAACCTCTACAGCCAGAGCTGAGCTGCACCATCTATTTCTGTGACTCCGGAAGCTGCCTGGGAGCCTCTTGCCCTGAAACTGCAGATTCCCGGCAGCAGCACCCCAAAGACAGTGGTGGAAGGGCTGTTCTGATGCTGCTTCCCATCTTGTGGCACCCTGTTCCAGGCACTCAGATACTTCAGCATGTCCTTCTGGAACAAGGAACTTACTACTAGGCCTAATGAATTCATTCCAGAATGGCTGGGAATCTGTCTTCTTTCACAATTTCACAAGCCTCTTTAGCCATATTTACTAAACTTCCAGAAAGTGCTACCACCATAAGATGGCTGAGCACCAGCAAGATAAGATTTTCATAATTTACTGTTCACAGGGCACGATATAAGCAAAGCAGGATGGCTAATGCCAAAGCACAGTACCTTTGGAATTTATACCACTGATATCCCATATATTCTAACCCTCTACAGGTCAGCTCTTTGGAATACAAAGTCCAAAAATCACATTCTTTTTCTGCAGAAGCAAGAGGACCACAAGACCTGCCCCCAGAAAGTCCTGCCGAATAAAATTCATCTGAGCCTTTGATGCGTGCACATAGGTAATTCTGATGTGGTGCTACGCATGAATCTTTCAGAAGAATAAGATGTCCTAAATAGTATCATCAAAAAACTTTTAAAGAGTTAACAGGCTGGATCATAAACACCTCCATTGTGTGCAACTTCTCCAGACATCAAAGAGTCTTCCCCAAACCAGATGCATTACATATCTTTCAAAATTAGTAAATGTACTCAAGCCATCAATTTTGCAATTTTTGAAGTAGCACAATGCATCTATTTATTAGAGAATGGAACTAAGCCCAGGCTGCTGATTAGCCATCCTACAAATAATGCTTATGCAACCCTTCGTAATGATTTCCACTAACAACCAACCGGAGATTTTATGACTTGGAAAATTTCACTTCTAAACCAATTTACAACACTTCCCAAAATCTAATGGGACAGATGATTGAAACTACAGAAGAAACCAGCCTTCTCCGAAATCAATGAGGTACAATTTTCGTAAGCAGTCTCTCTTAGGTAAGATGCCTGCATTAAGTTGTGGTTCTCATTTCCAAAATTCTCATAACTTCCTCTAGAAAAGGGATTAATTCAATTTTAAGGAAAATATTAAAACAGCAGTTTCAGACTTCAGTCTCTGGCAAATTACGACGAGGAAGGAATAGCAATTGAACTGTTAAAACCACCAGGGAAAGTAAACCACCAAACAATTCAGAAAGCCCACAAAAATGACAAGATAAAAAATGAAACAGAAATACAAAACAAGTTATCTTGGTAAGCACAAAACTTACATCCCTACAAGCTTTCAACACCGTGTACCTAAGCCTGGTGAAAATGAAGCCATCAGTTCCTACACAGCTGTAACAAATACTTGACAGACTTCCAGCACAGCCCCAAGTCCACCATCACAGCCAGATATTACTGGAACAAATGCTCAAAGTCTGCAACACAAGTCAGCAGCGTACATCAAGCCCAAACAACTCGCCATTGTTTTCGAAAAGGTGAAAACAACACAATAATTTGTGTGAAACATAACAAAGAAGTATTTCCTCTGTCAGTAAGGGAAATTCAAATGGCTTCTCTTCCCTGCCCCTTTTGGTCTGTCTCTCTTCCCCTTCAAGGTTCTGTCTTCCCTGCATTCTAAGAAAAAGCAGAGAGTGTAGGTTATGCATAAATTCATGACAGAAAACACTATTTTAGAACAAAGCTCCTGTGCGTGGGTGCACGTCTTTAAAATAAAAGGCATTGTTACTCTCCCAAGTGCATATCCACAGCCAGCAATCAAGTCAGATCCTCACATTTTATTTTGACAGCCACGCTGTGATATTTTCACCAGGGGTTTGACTTTCCTGTCAATACCTGGTTTTTAGCGATATCATCAAGAGCTGAATCCAAACTGACACGTGAAGGCACACTGGTATTAATGGCTGTGGAAGAGAACTCTCATCCTAGAGCTCTGCAATTTAACTACTTCACAAAGTTACCAGTGGCAGGGAGAAATAAATCTGTTCTCAACTCGTATTTAGGAACTGTCTCTGCACAATACAAAATTGCTCGGCTGCATATAACAATAATTATTTTGTAGTTCATGACATTTATTAGGTACCCTTGATCTGCTGAAAGCCTGCAAGAACTGTGGCCATAACACTTGCAGAGTGAGCAGAGTCAGCTTGCTAACACTGCTCAGGTAAGCTCCAGAACGCAGCCCTGAACACAAACGTGTCAGGGAGGAACCTGCTCCATGCCCTGCAGGATCCGAAATGCGACATTCTCGGGACCCTCGTTAACACCGATTAGTAACTGAAAATTCCACGGTGCAACAGCAAGCGCAGTTTGAGAAACACAAACATTATTTACGTATCAATAGAGGATGATGCACACTTTACTGAAGATTTATACTGTGTAAGGCTTTGTGTCAAATCCACCTCTCCTACAGACGCATCCCCATGGACACCTTAACATTATATAAACTCCCCTTGAGATAATGATTATTCTATAACTTTCTAAAATCATCCCCCTTGGGGAAAGTATTACCTAACACACATTAAATACCTCACAAGCGCATTAGATCCCTGGATTTCTACTGGATGCTAGCATAAAAGAATATTTGTACTTTATTTTGAGATATTTCAAAAAAAGGAGACCAGGCTGGATAACTGTAACTGGAAAGGATAAACAGGATTAAGTAACAGGTGTCTGACTGCACATAATTCAAAGTCGTGCATGGAGTACAGTGCACAGCCTTGGAATGGCTATGGAATGGAAATGGAAACATTGCTTTTGCACCTTGCTTTGAAAATCACCAGTATGTGATTTACAAACGTCTTGTAAATTACAACCACACAGACAGAGGCAGCAGGAGCACTTGTATCCCCAGAGACCTTTGGATATATACGAAAGAAAACAAACAATCTTCAAACGTAAGCCTGCGCGAGGGGGGGGGGGGGGGGGGGGAAGGAAAAAAAAGGAAACAAAAAAAGGGACAAAAGTAAGGAAAAAAACCCCACTGCAAGAAAGTTCTACTTAACTGCACAGAAACATTTGTCACACCGCCCAGCACTGACAAAATCCGGATACACTCAGAAACTACAGCAGCGGGGATGAGGGGAGCCGCCAGCGCACACACGGAGGGACACACAGAGGGACCCGCACGGACACGCGTGAACCTGACACGCGTGTGTGCACAGCCCTGCACGTGTGTCGCACACGGCGCGCAGACACACCTGTGTGACACGCACCCACGTACCACAGCCCCACACGGGGGTGAGGGACCCACACGGCCACAGAGCCTTGCGGGAGACAGCGCCACACGTCCGACAGCCCCACACGGCTGTGAGGGACCCACACGGCGACAGACCCTCGCAGGTGACAGCCCCACAGGTCTATGGCAGCCCCACACGCCCGTGGCAGCCCCACAGGTCTATGGCAGCCCCACAGGTCTATGGCAGCCCCACACGCCCGTGGCAGCCCCGCAGGTTTATGGCAGCCCCACACGCCCGTGGCAGCCCCACGCGCTCGCGCCCCTCCCTCACGGCCGGGGGAGCCCAAGGTTACGGCCCGGCGCGGGGGGGGGGCCCCGGGCAGCACCGCTCCCCGCCAAGGGCGCGAAGCCGCGGACACATCCGCGGCCGCCCCCCGTCCCCCCCGCCTCAATGGTGGCCGCTCCCGCCGCCCTTACCTCAAGCGCCCAGGCTGCTTCCTCCTCCTCCTCCTCACGCCGTGCCAGTGTCTGTGTGTGTGCGACCCGCCCGCCCCACAGCGGCGGCGGCTCCTCCTTCCCCCCCTCCCTTCCCTTCCCCTCCCTCCTCCCCCGCCGCCCTCTGGGATTGATAGGCA